>NW_015659919.1:1755916-1788298 GCF_001515625.1 Sinocyclocheilus rhinocerous | reverse complement strand
TTATTTATATTTATAATAATAATAATTATTATTATTATTATTATTATACATAATAAAATGTATATTATTTTAGTGTTATTGATTGTAATATCAATTATTATATTTTTCCTAGATACTCATTTTTTATTTTAATATATATAAAAATATATTCATAATCATCATCCTCATCATTATTATAATGATGAGGATGTAGTAAAATGTAGTAATTAAGTAAAATTAATCATGTTTATAAAGATAAACATGGGTTTATTATAGCCCACTTACAATTGACATTTCAGAGATCATTACAAATAAATTATTAAATGCTAAAACTGAATAAATTTAAATGAACAAATTTGGCGTTGCATTTGCAACCATGTGAAAACAGGGGGTGCTGCAGCCCCCTCAGCACCCCTACTTCCCGCATCCCTGGATGAAAGTCATTAAAATCATACAAGTTTAGAATGACATGAAGATGAGTAAATGATGACAATTCTCATTTAGGCCTATTTGGAAAATATAGTATCTAAATATGAGTAATAGTGATGCTTGCATTAGTAAGCATTGCTAAATCGTGAAGAAAAACCACTCACAGTTGTAAACACCTACAGTTATCAAGTTACTGGCCTGAGCCAGATGACACAGAGATGGAGTGTTTGAAAAAAGTGGTACATCAAGGTCAACCCTGAGCACATCTCCTTAGAGGAACTCAGGCTTTTAGAATCACTTATGGTTATGTGGGTCACACAGAAAGGGACCAGCGGCCTTCATCCACATTGGCACAGCATCAGAGCACAAAAGGAAAGAATAGAGACATGAGAGAAGGACACACGCACAAAAGCACACAAAACTATTTCACATTCCACTTTAAATGAGCTAAGTGCTTCTTTGAATATACATAGCAGCATAACTTACTAATGTAACTGAGAGCTGACATATGAAATCAAGATCTTAACATATAAAACAGTTGGGCTGGAGCATTAACTGAAGCATTTCACACACCAGGAACAGATCATGACGTTGAAAGAAAATAGACAGCCACCTATTGGAAAGGAATGCTGTTTATATTGAGCCGTACACTCACGCTCACTACAGTCTAATTTATTACACTGGTACTGGCATCAAATGGCATACATTTCAGGGAAATGAAAGTAGTAAGTATATTTGATTGTGCTAAAGTGGAACTATTGCAAATATACTTTGGGTACAAATAACTTGCATTTAAAGACAGATATTATTCAAAGATCATACAATCCTCATCAATAGTGACATTAATACACATTTTAGGCTTAATATTAAGAAATGTGCATTGTGCACAAGTAGTACTCCAAATAAAGTTTAATTATAATTTTTATATCAGTAAGTCTCGAGCGATATGTCAGTAAATATGTTAATACATTTGAACTATGGTACTATATGGATTATTGGTCGATATTTGATTTTTTTTTTAATTTCGGTACTGGTCAATATTGCATATTTAATCATTTATGCCCATTTTACAGTTTAACTCTATTAAAGTTAATTTTCTTCTAATTTAATAACACTGTTTCTTAAGCAAATCGCTAAATAAATATTGATTTTGATCATAAATTATGATGTTGTGATGCATAAATTCAGTTTAGCATCTAAAATGACAGATTTTATTTTTTGGGGTTTTATTTTAATTTCATTTATTTAAATTAATACAAAATTTAAATATCTAGATAGACAGATAGCATTCAGACTTTAACAGAACATTGCAGGCTAACATGGGGAAATCCTTAAACTGAGTTAAAATAATTAAATAAAAACAAAAGCAAAAGTTAGCATGAGAGTTATTATCGACTTACAGTATCTTTATCGGCCAGAATTTTTATATCAGTTCCTCTCTAAATGAAAGTCTAGAAGAATAAAATATTTCTCAAAACAGACATCAAGCTTTTTTAAAGTCTCTGAAATACCTTTTATGCAGCAAGCAAAAGCCCAGATGGAAAAGCAGTGTTTAAAGGCTGTGTAAAGCATTCAGTTTCAAAGAATTCAAGAGCATCGGGATGTTCACATTCAGGAAAAATTCATTCTCAGGGACTAATCAAGGTTCGCCTCTTTAGAGTTGCTCGTTATAGATGTGGAATTCGATAGATAACAATAGAACCTCTCAACAGCTTGTTGACCTAAGTCTGTAGCTTTATTATCTATCACCTTATTGATGCGTATTTGGCAGGAGCTTTTACGTCGCAATATACACTTTATATGGAGCCTGCAAGTGCCAATCCTATCCTCTATTCATCTGCCTCATACTCAGGCCAAAACATAACTCATCTTGTTATGTCAGCTCCCAAACTTTCCTGTGCAGTCTGTAAAGATACACTGTAACTGATTTTTGTAATTTGAACAGTAGTTTACTGTTAAGGTAATTATCTTCAAATGCTATTTAAGTCAGAAAGTGTGTACCAATGTCGTATGTAACTTTAGAGACGGTCCCTAAATTCAGTGACAGACCTAACGTTAACATAAAACAGCGAGCTAACAACCTAACGTTACTGAGGAAAACTGAGTTAAGAAACACCACTATTAAAAACATATTTTGTATTTTATTTTCAAGTTTGTGGTCACGTCGTCTGCATCGGAGGTTTATTGGAGTCTTTTCCTGTGATTGCCGTCGTAGCGGTGCTAACATCAGGTGAGCTTCCATCAACTTAACTAACGTTAATGTTACTAAATTAGCCAAATTAGCCTCTAGCTGCTGTTCTCCACTAACTGACAGAACAGGTTGACTTTTTAAAGAGAGGAACATTCTAGCAATATATTAATATAGCAAGTTTTGCTGATAAATATTACAAATGTTTATTTTATTAAAATGTAAATTCTGTTACTCTACGGCAGTTTTTTTCTGATCATAAACTACAGTAACACAAAATGATGTTGTGACTCTGTCTGTTACAGGAGATTTCTCCAAGCAAAAACAGGATCCTGACTATGAGAGGCAGAATCATCATACAGCCATCTGTCCATTTTACAGAAATGCAGAATTAGGTAACACAAAGTACATTTAGTTTTACTTTGCATTTACATTTATGCATTTGCCAGATGCTTTTATCCTAAGCAAGTTACATTGTATTTAAAGTACACATTTTATTAAGTTATTCATTCCCTGGGAGTCTTAACAGGGGCGTGTGATCAAAGCTGAACTTTTAGCATCATTACTCCAGTCACACAATCCTTCAGAAATCATTCTGATATTCTGATTTGCTGCTCAGAAAACTATTATTATTATTATTATTATTATTATTGTTATTATTATGTTTAAAACAGCGGAGTAGATTCTTTTCAGGTTTCTTTGATGAATAGAAAGTTCAGAAGAACATTTATCTGAAATAGAAATTTTTTGTAACATTCTAAATGTCTTTAGCATCACTTTTGATACATTTTTACAGTAATTTACTGGCATCCAGCTGCCAGTAAGTTACTGTAAAATTTACAGCAACCTATTTACAGTGTAGCGAACGCACACACACACACACAAATACTGCAACACTGCAATGGCACTCATAAAAGTCAGCTTATCTACTTCCGCTGAAACACTGTTCTGAAATACTGCACAGATGAGCAACCCCTCGACCTGAAATCTCTCTAAATGTGTATTAAAATTCAGATAAGATGTTCGTTAGCTCTCTGCTGGAAAATAAACATTGATCACGTTCAACTGCAAGAAATGCTCTTTGACAGAAGCCACTGGAGCTGCGAGAGAACCACACCGATAGAGCAGCTGGACCATGAGTTTGACTCTCAGCCCCTCAGGATCTCTTCCCAATGTGGAAATAATGTGTAAGGGAGTGGGAAACAACAAAGAGGTTTAGCCTTTGTCTAATGACCCCTCAGGCAGTAGCTTAAATAGAATGAGTGTGTATTAGGTTTCGTGTCATTGTTTTCCTGAAGGGTATAAAGTGGTGATATATTTTACAGAGTGCCCAAAAGCAACAAATGAATGATGGCTAAATTAAAGACACAGGCACTGAAAGTAACCTAAGGACTTATTTAAGCTACAGAGATGTTACAAACTACAGTCAGTGTGAAAGGATAAAATACTGCAATGATAAAGACTGTTTTATTTGTGTTACTGAGCTACATTTCTTGATGCACATGTACTAAAATGTGCTTCATTTAAAAACGGACATCACTGAGAGTAATAACTTACAGTTTAAGGCCCATTTACACCAATAACGATAAAGATATAGACTATAAAGGTAACTATATTAGCATCCACATCAACGCACGGCAACATTGTGTTTATTGTAAGTGTGCTGCAGTTGTCATCTGCCACTTTAATGCTTGAGCTGTTTAAAGCAGGGTGGATTCTAATTGGCTGACAATGTTTTATCATTCATCAGCTGGAAAAAAACATTGTGAAGTGATTCCAATGATATTGTTCCTCTGTGCCGTTATCACTAATGTGGCCTTGTCTATTCTTATATTATAGTGACTTTACAACTATATCTTTTATATACAGCTAGGGAAGGGCGATATGACAAAATCTTATTTCACAATATGAGTAATTTTATTTCACAGTAGTGATATACATCAGGATATAGTTATTTTTGCTTTAAATAAGGTGATTTTTATGATATCAAAATTTTCGTTACCATAGAAATTTCATAATCCTTGTCATCAGTGTCAATATCACAATAAACTAATACTAGCCTAAAAAAAATCTTGCTCAATGAAGACAAGTAAACAGTTATAGAATAAGTATAAGAAACAATTACAAGCAATAGGACAAAATCAATGTATAAAAACGGCATATTCTTCAGTGTAAATTAAATATATACTTATTCTTATTAAAGTTTAAAAAGTCAAGAGCAGAGAGACATTTACTCTCTTTTGTTGTTTGATTAACGAATGAATGAATGAATGAATGACAGAGAGCAGGAATATTAGACTGCTGTCACTTTAAGAGCTGCCTGAATCCAATATACTGGCACACATGTGTTTCCTTTCTCAGCTGGTTGCTTTCACTTAAGAACTAAATTACTGTGTTTATGAGGATACTTTCAAAGACAGGCATTTTGACACATAAAAGTGTGTGTATTTTATCATTCAAGGCCTATAAAGCGGCAAAAATATAATCGATAGTCTTCACAATAGTTCAAAATCTCTACCAAATCTCTACTTTGACAAATTTCTACTGGTTAATCGTGTCTACTGGTATATCACACACAACTAGTTCTGTTTATAGTTATCATTCATAGTTATAGTTATCATCCTTGGTGTTGAAAGAGTTAGATGTTGAATCAGTTAGAGATCTGTATCTATGAGTTCATTCAGAAAAGGATTCATCAGACTGAACTCATAAGTTTGTGAGTCTTTTTGAATGATTTATTTAAAGAACTTGCTCATAAGAGCCATTTGTTCACGGTTTTGCACGTTGCAAAAAACGCAAACGTACTGCAGTTATTTTGCAGTACATCACCTTTTTTCTCAATTTAGACTTCAATCTCACAACTCATAACTAATATATATATATTTTTCCAATTCTAGTACAGCTGACATATAGCAAATCAATGCAGGTTAAAGTTCAGCCAGCAGAAACCCCACTCCAATTTGTTTTCACTTTGCATGATCCAATCAATTCCCGATGCATTAAATCAACTCTCACTCTGCATTTTTTATTATATCCCATTTGACTCAGAATGGTAAGATTACATAAGCAAAATGGTTTGTGAATGTCATTTCATGTTGACTTCAGTGCAAGCAGCTGCACTGTACAATTTAATAACTTTTAGCCATTTGAATTGTCACTCTACTCTTATCACCTCATATTAATATGAAACTCCAGGGAATTTGGACAAGATTACAAAGACAGAATTGGGGAGAAAATGTATCATAGTTTAGCCACCATGTGCCTTTTATACGAACATAACATCAACATAGAGATATGTCAGCTGAATAATCTCCCAGCTGTAAGCACAGATTAATTCAGATAACACCTTACTCTGCACAGTCTGCTGACACAAATGCACACAGAAGGTCTGCTATTCTGTTATTGTAGATGGATTAAAAATATATGGCAATGCTTATCAAAATATTGCAATTAGCACGATTTGGATTCAGCCCAGAGTGTTGCTTCAAAACCTCTGCAAAACTACTGATGTTTAACAAATCCATTAATTTCTTCCTCAAACGTCCACCTGCTTGAAGTTGCTGAGGGATCGGTTTGTGAGTTCCTGCTGCCAGATTTGGTGGCGGTCTCCTGCCAACCAGTCTCGCACTGGCTGACTGTTCAGCCGCGAGAAGACACAAACACATAAATTACCTCGCAGGGCTGTGGAGCCGCCTGCTGCTGCCCATTCCTAAGATCTACTGTATCTCCTCAAACTGGGCATGAAGGTCATTAGTCACGATCAGGGTGGAGAAACAGACAGGGCATTGTTTCAGTAGCCCCATTTTTAAGGGTTTGGGTTATGGCAATTTCCTGCACTGCGGTCTGCATATTAGATCTGGAGAACCTGAATTATGGAGGCGACGTAATTAGAATGTAACTTCTGCTTTGGATTTCCCATTTTTCCTCTGGGATGTGCAATGCAGTGGAGTGAAGTGAAGGCAGCGTATCATTCATCCCTCCGGAGTTACCAGTTGCGTGAGTCCTTCTGCAGCTGTAAATCCCACTGACTGGGATTTGGGCGTCAGCTCTCAGTGTACTATCTCGAGGAACACAAATAGCTTTTCGCAGAGAGTCTGATCTTATTAGTGAAGGAGGTGATCAAGGTTGTGAGCAATTCAGTTTTCAAAGACATCATCCTGTCAATATCGGAAGACAAGTCAAATCTCCTACAAACGATGTTAAGAATGATATAAACTCACAAAAGAAATGTGAACTGAATGTAACGTTTTCGGACACTTAATTGCATGTTAATTACAATTAAATGAAAATGTATTAAAGTTTAAATATATATGCAGATGAACTTTAGAGTGCTTTAGTAGTACTCTTTAGTAGTACATATTTTTATGTAATTTTATAAATACTTCTGTTGTCTTTGAAACATGGTTAAAGCGTGCAGCCAAATGTACTGACTTTTGCAATGACAAAATTGACCCATCGGTAAGCCCCGCCCCCCTTAGTTACTGATGCGAACTCGGACAAACATACGGAGCTGCTCACTGTCTTACAATGACAGCCGTCAGTGTGAAAACCTTGTCCCTATATCTTTTTGATAAATTTTGGACACAGAAGGACCACCAGACTTAAATATGCCATAGAGGGATATATAAAAGATTTTAAAATGAATATTGTGGATATTCATTTGGAAGCGAGGGCTTACAGATCACAATGTAAGCGGGAGAAGCCTCATGTTACGTTCGTCACGATCGCAGATAACAACATCCCGGATCAACACTATGTATCGCACGCAGGGTACGATTAAATTAATTTACATTTAACCAGTTTAATATGAAGAGACAGTGAAATGTAGACCTTCGTTTATGTGTTTTTGCCCTACACTGTACAAGATGCGAGAACAGTCCGCTATTTAGGTTTGTATGGACTCACTAACTTTAACGTTAGCTAGTTTTAGCCAGAGATACCTTGTTAAAGCACAAGATGACATTAACGTTCTGCTTGAGCAGATGAAAATTGTAACTTAATGAGAGTATGACAACCAGAAAACTAACGTTTTTGTCTTCATTGAGATTGGGAATGAATGCTTTGGGACATTTTGCTCCGTTTTATTTGGGTTTAGGAAATAGAATAAAATAAATTCCATTGCCTATCCTCTCAGGATACCTGGAATCACTGCTACAAGTACCCCAGGCACATGTTTTTTCCATTTTTGAAGCATAAACCCCATAAAAACGATGCAAGCTTCGGATCTTCCAATGTTTCTCTATGGCGCTGAAACCTACAGATGTCTGAGTTCCGCTCCCCGTGCTACTGATACTCGACTGCCATTGGCTCATCTGCTTTCGAGGGGAGGGGCTTACCGATAGGTCGATTGCAATTTAGTACATATAGAATATATTAACTTTAAATGTAATATCAAATGACACACTGAAGATAAAATTATAATCAAGTTCTTTACATGTTTTAGAGATTTAGAGAGGAAATTGGATGCCTGGGGCAACAGTTATGTAGTTTAGCGGCCATTACACAAAAATATTTATAAATATATTGAGCAATCAGCATTAAGTACTTGAGAGCGCTGTCATAAAAAATAATAAAATCCCCTGCAGTAGTGCTGACCACCTTTAAGGGATAGTTCACCCAAGAATGAAAATTCTGTCATTAATTGCTCAGCCTCATGTCGTTCCAAACCCGTTAAGACCTTCGTTCATCTTCAGAACACAATTTAAGATATTTTGGATGAAATTCAAAAACGTGCATCGAAGACTGACACGGAAGAGAAGAAATTGTATAATAGAGTCGTTATTTTTGTTTTCTTTCCACACAAGAAGTATTCTTGTAACTTCATAAAATTATGTTTGAACCACTGATGTCACATGGACTATTTTAACAATGTCCTTACTACCTTTCTGGGCCTTGAACTTGGTAGTTGCATTGCTGTCTATGCAGGTCAGAAAGCTCTCGGATTTCATCAAAAATATCTTTCTGTTCTAAAGATGAACGAAGGTCTTACGGGTTTTAAACAACATGAGGGTGAGTAATTAATTTAAATTTCCACAGGATTTTCATTTTTGGGTGAACTATCCCTTTAACAAAGGAATAACTAATAAGTTTGTCTCAAAATATAATTCAAAAAGCCACATACACAACTGGTCATAAGTTTGGAATAATTACAATTTGAATGTTTTGAAGAGTCTCTTGTGGTCAGCAAGGCTGCAATTATTTGATCAAAAATACAGTTTTTTATTACAGTTAGGGATTTATTACCGTTATTATTACGGTTTCAAAGAATTATTTTTGATCTCATTCTTGCACTGCTTTAGTAAGGCCAGAAGTTGGTGAGGTTTCCTTAAGGCAAGAAGAACAGGTTATCCTGCTGACAATGGTATAAAAACCCCATGACTGATTGGAACATCTCTGCGCTCTAAAGCTCAGCCTGCAGTCACTTGTCTGAGCTTGTGAATTCTGCTAACCTGGTTTCTGGTGGTCTTCGGGCACTTAACAACTGCTAGACATACAAATCACATCTGTTCTTCCGACAGATGCTTGTTCCGATTGCCATATTGAGCCAGACTACGGACATGTTCCCTAAGCTTCCATTACTAACATTTCAGAATCCACTAATGAGGAATGAGAAAGCAGACAGTGGAGAGAGCATTAGCAGAAGAGCACCAGCTGTAGTCTCTATGGCTACAGCTAAATCACATCAGGGATTTTATGCCATATTTTCAATTCAAATTTATTTAAACTATATTTAACCAATCTGACAATACAAATAATTCCAAAGCATATGTACATAGAATAGTGCTTTGAATTCCCCAGCAGAAAAGCCACGGCATCGACAGTAGCAAGGAAAAACTCCCTAAGATGTTTAGTAAGACTCGTTAGAAACCTTAGGAGGAACCAAGACTCAGCTGAGGAGTCCACATCCTCAGACTGGCATGTTTAAATGAACACAAACAACCTAAACAAGCTTGTGGGTGATCTTTATAGAGCTTTATTTAGCTTTGTTTTGAGGATGTTTCTTTTGGATAGAATTCATAAAGGCCCTTAGTCCAGTGTCATACTGTGTTAGCTTCAACTCGAGATGATGAAAGAGTGTAAACAATGCTAGCTTGAAAGTTTTTTTTTTTTCTTGCCTTTGTCTTACTTTCATTACTTAACAATAAAACCTACACAAAAGAAAAATTGTGGTCACGTTGAACAAGAACATAATGTGAAGAATATTTTTGTAGAAATTAGTAATATACCAATTTATCATTCAGACCAATTGATCAGACAATATTTGTATATTTTAACAGATTTTTTAAATATCCACTTGTGTTAAATCCAAAAGTATTGCATTCACCCGGGAAACTTTATGTTCTCTCGCAAAACTATTGCATTCCCCTGAGAATCTTTGTATTTGCTTGGCAAAAAGCATTGAAATATATAGTTTTCCTTCTCATATTATTTCCAAAGGTTTTGTGATCAAACACAAAGTTTCTCAGGAGAAAGCAATGAAATATAATTTTTCCACCCATCTAATTTTTTAACATCACTATGTCCTTTTAGGGGCTTTATACAAATGTACAAACAGCCTTGTCAACAGATAATAAACACAAATATAAACAAATACATTTTTAGGGGTAAATTATTGTGTGAAATTTCTCTTGTTTCATCATTTGCTATCATTTAACTGTTTCATTTATTATTTATATTATATAAGGGCCAGGCTGATTTGAGATTATTGGCCCAAGAATGATCAACCGACAGCTTTTATAGTATAGTGTATTGGCATTTTCAAATATTTATAGTGATTTATAATTAGAAATGTGGCTCACACTTTATTTAAGGTGTAATTCTCGCTATTAACAAACCATTAACTATGACTTTTGCCTCAATAGACTACTAATTTGCTGTTTATTAATAGTTAGTAAGGTAGTTGTTAAGTTTAGGTATTGGGTAGGATTAGGGATGTAGATTATGGTCATGGAGAATATGTGCTTTATAAGTACTAAGAAACAGCCAATATGTTAATAATAGGCATGCTAAGCAACAGTTAATATTGAGAATTGGTCCCTGTACTAAAGTGTTACCGAAATGTGTAATATTACATTTAAATGCTATCATTTAACCACATTACTTGCGTATAACAGACATACTGGCATTGGCCAAAAATGCAGGCAACCACAAATATCCAACAATCAAACATTAAATAATCTATATTAGTAGATTACAAGCAAAAAAAGTAAAGCCTCTTCAGGAGATATCTGGTCCAAATTTATTCTGTGATATTTTTTTTTGTCACACCAGAATGTACAACGGATTTTGTGGAAGTTTCCATTAAAGGAAGCAGAATGTAGCACAGCACATTCCCATTTTAAACACTACACACTGAAATGTGCCAGACTCAGAGGACATCCTCCATCCCACATCGTAATTATTCTCACCACACCTTAATTGCCCAGGGCATCATAGTATTCAGGTCAAGGAGAACTGATCTCTCACTTCTGAGGTCTCTGATAATGAACAAAACAGGCTTCAAAGTGGCCAGTCACCGCTAGATCTTCAAAATGCTGACCCTTATGGATGTCCAGACATCAGCCAACCTCAGCATGTCCCATGACAGGGCAGCAAGACAAGTATGTCTTTCCTATCACACCTGATATTTGGATTCAAACTCATGCTTGAGAGACGACTTCCAACACACTAAGGATTAATTTGGATGAGAGTGTATTACTCAAGACTACTATTTCATCCAATAAAATCAGATTCATTTTCAATAATAAATATATAGAGTTGACCACAAGGCTTAATGTCCAAATTGGTAATAAACAAATCTATATGCTAAAACTAGCCTATATGAGGTTTTCAAACCACTGCCATGATATTCCCAAATAAGGATGAACTGTCCCACCTATTGTTTAGTGGGAGGACTTGGGAAACTGTGTTAAGGGTTGGGAGAAAGGGAAACAGAAATGTCTCAAAAAGTATGTTATTTGAGACATTATGGAGCCCACTATCCCATTTCCTGTCGTGATGAGGCCAAGACTAAAAATACACATCCCCTTTCGTCAGAACGCAAATTGCCCCCTCAGCACGAATTTCTCCTTCAACCGCTATCACGTAGCACAGCACACAGTCTCTGAGCAGGAAGCGGACCCCCACAATCCCCATGCCTGGGATCAAATGTGCCACACGGTTGGCTTACTTTGATCCTGTAATGGGTTGTGTCTGTGTACACTCTGTTGACCTCACTAGTCTACAAGAACACTATCTTGGCATGACTCAACAGCAGCGTATCAGACCAAGAGTGTGTGAAAACGAATTGCTTGCATTGACCTTCTATGGTCGCTCTCATTTTGTATATTAGTATCCAAAGATCCTTTGGGAATACTGACAATGTGTTCATTATATAATGAGAGTTGGGGGGTGAAAAGATTTCAAAGTTATAAGAGTCCTTGTGATTTACTTTAGAGCAGGGGTGCCCAATGCTTCTCCTGGAAGGCCAAAGTCCTGCAGAGTTTATCTCCAACTTTAATTAAATACACCTCTGCCAGATACTCAAGCTTTTCAGAAGTAGAAACCTCCAGCTGTGTTGGAGAAAATATTCATGTAATGTTCAAAGAGTTTTATCATCATTTCAGTTCTCTTTTTTTTAAGCTTCGCTGGCTTTCATTCATCTTCCTAAAAAACTAATATAACAGTAGTCTTGAACTTTATACTGACACCTAGTGGCATGGATGACAAACCACGTAACAATATAAGGTATTGTGTTATGTATGGCATTGCAAAAGTTTTTCTCAAGTTAAACGGTTAATATTTTGACTCAGTCAATAGAATAGAATAGAATAGAATAGAAATTTTCATTTAGATTTCACTATGAAGACATGTTGATCATTGGCTACGTCTTTTAAAAGACTTTTTGTTTTTAGTTGATGCAAATTTTATTTGAAATTCCTACTTAAAGCAACTACACTTCTTTCTTTTTCTCATTTTCTTCTGTAAACTTCTGTGTGGGTATCTACATTTCTCAAACAAGGAAACCCCTATGCAAGTGACTTTATACTGTATTTTATTTTCCTCTTCTTATCTCTGTCTGCAGCTAAATCATCCCAAAACACCAAGTATGACTCTCATCAAGTTCAAGAGTTCCTCCTAACTCCCCAGTGTCAATGAAAGGTTGTCCAAGTCATGACAGCAAAAGGAACTGACTCACCAAGGCCTAGTTCATGCTGAAAACAAGCCAGTCCATCTGAACAGGAAGATCCACTGAAAGAGCCAAAACTACGTCAGACTGGACATACAGAAGCACTGCCAGTCAGCACCTCACAGAAAAGGAGACAGAAGTACTTGAGACAACTTCACATTTCAGTCCCCTTAATATCAGAGTTCTGGAGGTTACCATACTTAAGCTGGGCACTCATGCTTTTTTAGCACTAGCCACAGACTTTATGTGCTCTTAAGCTGCTATGCAGCCAGTGAGCTTAAAAATCAGCATGACATTGATTGCATTTACTCAGACAGAGGCTCACCAAGAAACACTTGAGCACACAAAAACACACATTCTACCACACACGCGTTTTCTGTAGAACAACATAGTATTTCTGAGAGAGCTCCTTAGAATCAACCACAGCACGGCTGCTGGGAGTAATTGGCCTTCCTTTCAGCAGTCTAATGGAAGGCGCAGGGCGAGGCTAGATCTGGGTATACTATGGAAAAAGGAAGCAAGAAGTTCTCAGTGGGGGGCAAAAGCCACATCCTCCCTTGAAAAGGTTCTCAAACTCACAATCACATCCCACAGCAAAGCCACAATCGGGCTGAGTGGAACGCAGTGGTCAGGTGAAAGGAGCACGCATGCAGGGCTTGGTTACTCACAGTGTTCAAATGAGCAGTATAACGCTGAGTCACACTAAAGCTAAACAGTGAATTCTAAAAATTCTCGAAATTTTAAATGCCTCTAAAAATTTCTGTAGGCCTTTTTGATTGCAGTCTCCCTGCTGCATTGAAAGTAATGGCACCTCCGATCTAATTTCCATATCTTAATTACAAAGGGCACTGTAATTTATTCTAACAACTAGTATAAACGTCATCTTTATCTCAGATTAAGTGTCATGACTAATATTATCACTAATGTCCATTAACTCACAAGCCAGTAATGTGGTGTTTTATGGACCAGTGTTTCCACTATAACGTATGTCATAATGTTACATTTTATGTGCAGCAAACCACAGCTTCTTTGCAGTGAGAGCATATACCGTCACTTATTGTTGAAAACGAACAAAGTGGATAAGATCCACCTTTCATTCAGCCTTTCACCAATGCCAAAGAGAGGACCATGTGCTTCGAGCCACTAAAGAACACAGCAGAGTGAGAACTAATGAGACAGCTAATGAGACCACGAGATTTCTAAGAGAAATCCAAGGAAAAGCCCCGACGGTAGATTCTAGCCTCACAGAGGCAATGCATCATGTGTCTCAAGCACTGATCACATACTTTAAATGGTGCTGTTAATGGCATGCGGAATCTACAGAGCCCTTGAGTCACTGGCATCTTCTATTTTCTCAGTCTACACTTAGATGCAAAGTAACTTTCAAAGGAAAGCACTTTCTTCAAAGAAATGTTTCATCCAAAAATCTAAATTATGTCATTATTCACTCACTGTTCCAAACCCATATGATTTTACTTTTTCCACTGAACATAAAAATAGAGACTTTTGAAAAATTATTATGCTGCTCTTCCCACAACAGTGGTCAAATTTAATCTGTTCATCATTCAAAGCTATCATATGGCTTGGAATATAGTGCAAAAGTTATATGGACTAATTTTATAATACATTTATGTTGTTCTTTGTCTTTTTGTCTTCACAGCACCGTTTAATCAATATAAACATTCATTATATTGGGGGAAAAAAGCTGTGTAACAACTCTATTTTAGTTACTTATAAAAAAAAAAACATAACAGCACAACGCACACAAAATCTAAGTTTGTGTTCAGTGTCATTTTAAATGAAATTCTGACAGGTCAACCCCCAACCAAATCTATCATATGAGCCCATACAAACATTAATCTTACACACTTATCAGCACATCTTACGCAAAAAGAAATCCCTGACCCCACCCTGACCTGATGTCATAACCCTTCCATCGATCAGTGTGCTACTTTGAATAAAGTATATCCTAAAGGGATTCAGTGGGACCAGCAGCCTGATTACAAACAGACCGTAAGCCCGCCTTTCCCACTCTTATCTTCTTACATAACCATAGCCTTCACAAATATCAATGGCATGGAGAAAACCCATTCATATGCAAGTGTGTGTCACTCAAATTTATAAAAGGATGGGTTTTTTTAAAGGAAAATGTGAGACCCCTAGGACCTGTGGGCCCCTAGAACCATACAAAAAATATGCACATAAAAATGTCAATAAAATGTCATCTGATATATATATATATACATATATCAGATGACATTTTATTGACATAAATTGGACCAGAACTATCCAATGACATTTCATTTATTTTTATGTAGCTATATATTCAAATGTTAATTTAATAACTGTGAAGCAATACGAAATTTGCTGCCGTCTGTTTCATAAATATCGTACAGTAGCCAATAGTACACTAGCTATAATATATAGCATACTGTACGGTTCTTTATATCTTTAATCGAATCGATTAAATAATTAGCTGCTTATTTTAAAATCGTCGTAAAATTGCGCCATAAAATAGGCTATACAGTAGGCTACACTCACTCACTTGTGCTACAGCACAAGAGTAAATATCATATGTCACTTTTTTCGAGATTATTGTTGATTAACATACTGCTTTTGGAGTCTACTGCAGCGTAATACACATTGCCGAACAGTATGCTAGTATTCATAATAATTCCATTTACATTGTAGATGGTTGCTTCAGAATATTTTTGCATTGACCACTTTTCGAGCTATTGACTGATCCCAGCAGCCGAGGGTTGCCTGCGCAGGATCCATGTCCTGCTTCCTCGAGCTCTTCAGAAGCGCAGTTGGAACAATAGCATCGCCTGACTGTCCAAACAGAATTACTGGAAGCGCGCACATCCGTCGAGCGCGACCCCGGACTCATCTAAACATTCCTTACATCCGTCATAATCACAAAACTATCAATTCATTCATAAAGTACTGTTCACACGACATGGAGGGTGCACAATGACCCCAATCCCGTGTTGTGAACTATCCATCAATGGAGCAGAAATAATACGTTATTTTACATTCGCGTCATTGTCTTTCTTTATAATTATATTTGTTTTGTCGCTTTTTTGCAACTGCAGGCTTTACTTTCAATCGTTCCCCATATCCCAAACAGCTCGTTATTTTCCGCGTGCTTATGATGGGATGCTATTTCACAATACAGACTCACTGCAAGAGGAGAGCCAACGTTCCGTCGTTAAGAATGAAAAAATATGAATATTTTACAGTAAGTAAGCAAGGCGCGTTGATTGGCCATCATATCGGGCTTACCGTATCCAAGAAAGGCGACGTTTCCCTCGATGTGTTGATATGTTGTGGAAGGAGAGCAGACTCTTACGGATACTGTCTACTGCCGCGCGCTGCACACCATGTTACCGGAGGAACACGAGCCGCGGCGCTGCTCTGCTGGAGGAGGAGGCTGTGCGTCTACGGAACTGCACCGGACCATCGGATTTAAAGCAGGGGAGGGTGTTGGTAGGATTACGTGGTGCCGCTTTAATAAGATGTCACTACGCCGAATGGACCGCTGCTACTGTGTCAGGGTCCACAACGCTTCTATTAGAGATACTGCAACACCTAAAAAAAAACAAAAGAAGAAGCTTATATAGGAGTCACGAATGAAAGCTGACTGGAACCATGTATGTTGGGGTCTATGACATAGTACATTGAGATATATATATAGATAGACAGACAGACAGATACTGTAGATAGATAGTCGATCTATCTGTAGATAGATAGATAGATAGACTCTTAAAAATAAAGGTGCTTCACGATGCCATAGAAGAACCTTTTTGTCTAAATGGTTCCATAAAGAACCTTTAACATCGGAAGAATTTTTCTGTTTCACAAAAGGTTCTTTGTGGCGAAAGAAGGTTCTTCAGAGTATAAAAAGGTAAGAAAGAGACGGTTCTTTAAAGAACCTTTGACTGAATGGTTCTTTGTGGAGCCAAAAATGTTTCTTCTATGGCATCGCTGTGAAGAACCTTTTAAGCACCTTTATTTTTAAGAGTGTAGATAGATAGATGTTGAATTCCAAGTATACATACTAACATTTTATCTACAAAAATGTCTACTAATGTCTATGGGGCCCTTACAAATACATGAAACAAACAGGGGCCACTGTGCCATTCCAGAAGGGTGGCTTTGGCAGAGTGGGTTGAGTCCTGTTTTACTTTTAAGAGGGATGCCTCTCTTTGATTTATATGTGATCTCGCTGCATGTGGCCCCTGAGAGCCCGGAGCCCCGGGGTGTGTAATCCTGCCCTGGCTATGAGGAGTATCACTACTGAGAGAAGAATAACATATGGACAAGATAATGTGAATCTGTGGCGCTAATAGTCTCATTAGACACAACAGTATGTAGAAAACACATTTTCCTTTTAAACAAATGAGTATGAAATATAAAGCGAGGTGGATCCAAACCATGAGATCTCTCTAGTGTGAGACTAAGTAGCTTTAAAACCTCTTAATGCATGATCTTAAAGGCTACAAGGCCGGCAGAGCTTTGACAGAGATCCGGCTAATTAACAGCTTCCCAGCAGGATCTGCCCAAGATGCATGATGAACCACCAGGAAGGCAAACATCGAGACAAAAATCATGCATTTTTTTCGGACAAAATGACTTGAAGCTATTTGCCGAATTTTGCAAAAATAAATAAATAAATAAATAAAAATGAATAGTTTTATAATGTCAATATATTATTATACAAAACCTCTCATTATTAGACAAAAACTGAAAATGCAGATTCAGGTTCTGGATTTAAATTGAGGTGGCCAAGAATTAAAATAGAGTAAAATGTAAAGAAATTCATATATCTGCAGTTTTTTTAATTATGCATTTTGTATTTCATTCCAAAATGACCCATAAATATACACTCTCAGAGAAAAGGTACAAAACAGGGTAAAGTGTATTAGCCACTGGGGCTAATACACTTTAAGTACAAATATGTAATTTTAAAGAACTAATAAATACCTTTAAGGTATGAATATGTATCATTCAGGGGTAAAAATACAAAGATGTACCTTTTTACCTTTTGCACCTTTGGGTACCAGTACCAGCTTCATACCTATCTACCTATCTATCTATCTACCTATCTATCTATCTATCTATCTATACATACAGAATATAAAATGGATCAAAATGGAAAACATTTTGTTTCCCATAATGTCTTCAAAAGATCCCAAATATCCTCTTCCTGTCAATCTTCCTTAATTCTAAATGTGTGGTCAAATTTATTCAGATTCATACTCATGAATAAATTCTGAAATTCTGAAATTTGTCCAGCTCTGTTAGGGAATATTTCTTCAAATAGATTTTAATCTTCGAATTCAAGGACTGAATTTTTAACAGTGAAGTTTTACATTCCAATTCTAACAAATTAAAATATCACTGTTTTCCGAAATGAATAGGAAGTTGAATGGTCTGCTTTAAATATCATGCTGCTGGTCATTATTAAGTCTAGTCTCAAGAAGCATGACTGAAGTGTCTCATGGAAGACTGGGTAAAGAGCTTGAAATAACATTAATTAAATCCTGGGGGAATAGATCTTGAGGATGATCACGTTATGATCTATGAGAGCAGGTGTTTGTATGTGTGTGTGTGTGTGTGTGTGTGTGTGTGTGTGTGTGTTTTGAGTGCCTGTTTTATGGAGATGGTTGGTGTGGAGTCTTATCCCAGGCCAAAGCTCTGACTCAGCTGATGTTGATTGCATTAGTGTTGCTATATCTTCAGCTCCCTCTTCTCTCCTCTCTAGCTCTCTCTATGTGAATAAGAAACTGTGTGATTGAATTTCTCCACTGCTCTTCATCCGATTGCGCCTCTTGGTTTGTTAGCTGTGTCAAGCATTATTCTGTTTCTTAGCCAAGCTCTAGAGACAGACTTGCTTTTTCTCACTCTTAATGTTACATGCATTGCCTCTTTTTTTCTTCCAGGGCATTTTTGGCTTTGAAATACACTGGACTCAAAAGCCTAGGGCATATCGCAAAAGTCTTTCCACAAAGAACAAAGCACCTTCACAGGAGTCTCAAGGCCTAGACAAAATCTAGACATTTTGACACATTCTGTCCTGATTTTAAGGGGAAAATCTATGCATCTCAAACAGTAAAGCATGACACAGCAATACCAAGGTCAAAAAGGTTTGATTCCCAGGGATTGTATAAATCAATTAAAAATCTATCTTCAATTACTTAAAAAAAAAAATCTACCAAATGTTTAAATAGCACTAGATATATTGATTTTCTTGTTATTTATTTAAATCCTGATGTTGATTTCTAAAATAGTATGACCAAGATATTACTCCGACAAAAATCATACAACCAGTTTAGTCTGATTCAAAATAATTTACTCTTATGAGCCAGTTCTCGTTAGTGAATCAAAAACATGCATTGCAAATAGTGTAGCCTGATTCATAAAACAAATGACTCTTATGATTCAGTTCTTATAAGTTACAGGATTTCTTTCATATGTAAGGAAAGTTGACATTATAACTTAATCAAATCAAAATTAGAGTCAAATAGAATTGCTGTGAATCTGAATGGAATCAGGGTATATGTAATAATAACGAGCTGTAAACATCGATGTAATCAGTCTGAAAAAGTTCCCCGTACATCTTTAGCAGAGAGAAACTATTTATATATAAGGCAAATTGAACATTATAACGCTCGAATGAACTGGAATCACATCAAAATTAGAATAAAATAGAATCACTGTGAATCTGAATTGAATCAAGAAATCTTTATTAATATCCATTCGATAATGGCAAGAGAGAAATTCTTTCATATGTAATCAAATTGTATATAAAAACTGAAAACACACAAATGAATCAGAATCAAATAGAATCAAAGTGAAACTGAAATGAATCAGGGAATCTGTGTCAATATCCAGTCCATCAATATAAATGTACAAAACTGAGAGCTCTACACTTTGAATAGCTGAAAGCATAATCAAATTAGCCAAAATATATAATAAATTCACACAAAAAGTGTTAAATTGTGTGACCACAGAATCAATTATCACTAAGAAAACAAGACTTAGTTCCCACCATGAATCCTCAACATTAAATTAGCACACAGGCAGTGAGCAAGCCCTCTTTTTCACAGTACAATTCCTCTCTGATAGCAGTTCTGCAAGGTAAAACACATGACCAAAGGAAACCGCGTGCAGGGTTACTGGTGTTACATTTCTGAGAGCTGTGAAGCAGGCAGCACTTTCACCTGGCCACTGTCTCGCTCAGCGACGGCTAATCCTTACGCTGTTCATGTCACCTCTGCTCAGTTAGGGGATTATCGGGTTGAGCTATTTCTGGTGAAACAGGACGAGCTGCTCCATAATCTTAGTCGAAGCTTGACCAACCCTAACACAGTGGTCACTGAAGACAAGCACATAGGTCTTAACTCACTGCCACTCAGAGCACAAGGTGACGATTGATTTAATGTGCTTTTCACAGCCGTAATGCTTATAGGTGCTAGAACACCTTTCAATAATCGCCTCTGAACTTGAATAGAGTGGATGTTCTTGTATAGACCAAAGAGCGCAAAGGATTATGAATGAATGCACGAACAGCTGAATGAAACTAACGGATGAATGAGAAGAGCTTCTCAAAGCTCTCACTGTACTCATGCATTTGGCTTATTCATAGTGCTTTACGAGAAATATTAAGCTTAGATATTCTCTACACAGCCTTAAAGGGACACAAAAGGTCAAATAAGCTACCGATCTGCATAGAGATTTTTTGTGTTCTTTGTGATTCACAATCACTGACCTTAGCAGAAGCTTCTTAGTTTCATAAAGGCATGTCTTCTGTCATAGGCACCTGTGGCCCACGTGGTCTAACCAAAACAAGTGCTGGCCAGAGTGGAGGAAAGTGCCTTTGCTATGTGTTGTCCATGATTTGGAAGTCATTTAGACTTTGCAGCCTCCCTCCATATAGGATATTACTGTAATTACGATATTGGCAGGGCTGGGTAATGTCCAGAGGAGAACATCTCTATCTTTCAGCAGGGCAGGGCAGGGCAGAGGATGGACCTCAGTGCATGGCGGCACATTAGTGAGAGTGCTCACAAAAGCAGATTAATAAACCGTGATTTGGACCTCACACCCTTTCTCTCAAATTAATAAAAGAAGGGTTGGGAATTGAGAAACAGGGCTTATTCAGAAAAGCAGGTAAAGGTTCTTGCACATGCATTCTTATCCTGAGATGTGAATGGAACACTATTAAAATACAGAGTTTCCTGCACTATACTTTACTTCTACTGAATCTACAGCACAAAATATACAGGCCAACCTGTGACCAGGGGGTCTAAACCAGGGGGCCTCATTAAAACTTCAAAGGGGGCCTCAATATAACATTATTTAAAGGTGACATATCATGAAAATCGGACTTTTCCAGGTTTTAAGTGCTATAATCAGGTCCCCGGTGCATCTACCAACCAAGGAAACGTGAAAAAGATTAACCCAGTAACTTTGTTTTGGTAAGCCTTTTTCTGCAAGCGTCTGAAAAAAACAAGCGCGTCTGGCTGCACAGACGAGCACAGAACACTATTTACAGTCCCAGCCTCAGAGGAGACAAGACAGAGAGCAGTGGATTTATTGATTTATTTACTGTATATTGCTGAGGCCACACAGATCTAAAATAAACAAGCGATTAATTTCCCAACTGTTTACCTTAACAGACGTAAGTGAAACGTCACAGACACATTCTGGAGACTTATATTACATATTGTAAAAAAGGGGCATAATATGTCTCCTTTAAAATAAGACAAAACAAGCATTAAAATAACTAAATAAGTCTTAAAATAAGCAAAAAAAAACTCTTTATTATTTTGTTTCACCCCCTCAATAACTTCTTTTTTTTTGAAGAAGAAGAAGAACCAGGGCCCCTACTATACTAAAAAAAATACATGAAGAAGCCTAATTTTAAAAGTGTGATTTATAGACCTGGAAAAGTCATGTAAATTGATAAAATGTGCATTTTTATACATGTTGGATTTTTCTTTTCTTTTCTTTTTTTTTACATTTTATGAATATACATTTTTCTAGTTATATCACGTATAGGCAAAACAGGTAGAAACTGTGAGTAAAATTGTGAGGTAGAGGTAGAAACTGTGAGTTAAAAAAAAAACATACGAACAACTTGAAAAGTCACTGGGCCTTGGATATCATATTTCTATCATGACAACTCTCAGAAGATTTTAGCACGGTAATGGATATGACAGTGTTAATGTATTTTGTCTTGGCAGAATAGATCTGCTACGCTGCTGCTGCTGCTGAATTGCTGCTTCTGTTGGTTATTGCTGTTGTTGTAGATTATTGCTGCTGCTGCTGCTGCAAAGCAAGTACAGGAACTTGCTACTGCCAATACATATGCCAATACTCTGCTGTGAGTATTTAATACATACTGCTGCTGCACAAACAGCATATATAGTAACCTGTAGCAGATCTATACAGGTGGAGCTGGGGAGGTGGAGGGTTTCAGAGGAATTCTGAAAGCACACTGTGAAATGCTCTAGTGGATGATAACCAGTCATTGAAATGTAAAGCAGCAAGCTCATTGGCTGCATATGCAACATGAACCAATTAGTTTGTGCCAAGTAGTTTAACACCGTGAATATCATCAGTTTACATTATCGACCCATCAGCCTGTGCCATCTAGAGTTTCATAACAGAACTTGGCATATCCTCTTAATCATTCATCTTCTTAATCCTGGACATGTCCTGGCTAGGATTTCTAAATTGCCTAAAATGTGCAGGTTTTGACTTTGTTTTCCTATTGTTTTCATACTTGCTGAAGGTAATGACTAGGCAGTTTCACCTATAGTGTGCAGGCATTGTACATAATTGACCAAGCATTGTTTGCGAGAAGGTGGGATCTATATGGTCAAAACAATGCAAATACACATGCATGTAATATATGATGACTGCAATGGGCACTTCAATAGGTAAACGAAGCCAAAACCTGGACATTTTAGGCAATTTAGAAGTTTTGAAGAAAGAGGACATATGGTCACCCTGGAGCCAAAAAGGATGAGAACCACTTGTGTATACTCATTTCAAAATTAAAGACTCTTATGAATTGGTTCTTTTTTATTTAGTCATAAGCATAACAGTATAAGTACAGTCAGATTTTCCAAAGAACATTTAGGAGCTGATTCTTTTTAGTGAGTCAAAACATGCAGAGTAAGTGCAGTCTGATTTCTGAAGGAATGACCCCAATCATTTCTGTGCAACGAATCAAGCACATACTTAGAACTGTGATTTTACTTGATTAAGTAAAAATGAACATTATGGGTTTTGTCAGTAGCATTTCATGAAAACAATTAAATATTTTGTTTGTTTATTGTTTGATGCACTCATAAAATCATCTTACAACATTTACTATAAATTAAATGAAGAGAGAATAAAACGCGTTTGATAATGGGCAAAGAATTATCATAATGAGTCATGATAAAGAGTAATGAATTAACATAATGAGTAATGAATAATGTATTATCTGTAATTTGGTGCAACAAAACGTTCATTACAAAGAAACATGAGATGTCTAACAAATGTACCTCAGTCATAATATGTTGAAAGTTACATCAGAGTCAGTTTTTCTCAGTCTGAGAATTTTAAAATATGGCAGGTTTACAATTCAACACTTGTTGTGCAACAAGGACAGTCTGCATGCTTGACATCAGGATCGATATCGAGTACCTGACGACTCTCTTCCCTCAGTACACAGATGAGGCGATGACACTGGTGCATATTAATGGGACATCAGTGACGCTGGAGAAAAACGATGGTCAATTTCTATTGCAATGTCAATATCAAGGTGGCACCATTCTGGCCATTTAGCGCTAGCCTATAAATAAAAGCAGCCAAATGTTATCAATTACATTCAGCTGTATGTGAGAATGAATTTAAAGGTAAGTGGTAAGAGAGCACTTGCGGTCGGACTGTGTGAATTATTAAAGTGTTTGTCAATGTCACTACTGCCATTAGCAGCAGATTGCCTTAAAGGACAAATGTTGATGTAATGTTGTGGGAAAACCCTCGGTCACGATATATATTCCACTATGTGAAGCCAAAAAACACTGAGCATCTGCAATGCAGCCCCAGAATCAGCCTAAAGTTTTGTATAACAGCAGCTGAGCAGCAAGAGACCGAAAAATGAAAAAAAGAAAACAAAGCTAAATTAATAATGATGGTGGAGCCCACCAGCAGCAGGAGAGTGTTGCTGCAATATTGATGAGATCTGAATAGGAACAGAGTTGAATTCTATGCTCGTCTGGAGGCTTAGAAGCGTCATGAAAAGCTTGTAATGTATACTGTTACCTGCTTATTAAGCTACACAGGGCTTCTTTTTGACAAGGCCAGGGCATTTACATGCAAAGTCAGCTCACAGACACAAAAAACTGGACAATATTTTCCTCTGGTTTTGATGTTAAATCATGAAAAGGGATGCACACATTGAATAACCTACCAGAATGCAAAGGTAATTATAAAGGTAAATATGTTTACATGGTGAGTTAAATCGTGGTAATTATCTTATTACAGATTACAACATAGTTTAAGGTCACCCTCACACATTGTTGGGTTATTAAGCATAGCAAACAATGTAAAACTGTACATACAAATGCACTCAGAGTGATTTTACCAAAATTATTTGCATAAAAACTTAATTTTGCAATATTTGCTGCAAAGTTTCTTCTAAAAGTTGTGCTTGAATTATTCCTGGTTCTCACGGATATACAATAACCCACACAAGCACTGAATATCAATTCATTTGCTTGGATTGCCTTTCACAAGTTGCAATCAATATACACTATCCTTAAATTGAGTCATCAGTTTTTGCAAAGCATATCGCTGGTTTATATAATCCATAAAATGCTGAATTATTTATACAGAGTAGATGGATGAAAGTGTTGATATAAGAACTGTGAAAAGTGTCGAGGCAAGTAAGTATCAGTTTGTGAAATACAAAACTTGCTACTGCTAAGACCGAGACATTTATGAAGATTGATTAAGATGAACGATGGTGTCTAAGCTGTTTCCTCTGATTTACTCTTTTGCACAGACCCAGAAAGCTCCTCATAAACTGTATTCCTCACCTATTATCATTCAGGCATACAGTGGCCGTTTTACTCAAATGGGTTTAGTGTTTCTCACAGATGCGAAAAATGGCCACTTGTGACAATGATTATTGATGCTAATGAATACAGTTTTGACGTGGCAGTTTGTTTCCCCTGTTCATTCACACAAAGACACCAATCAGTGCAAACCCCTCATCAACAAAAGTCATCTACACACACCCACAAGAATTCACTTAGCAGTCACAGAAAATGAGAGGAAATTAATCAGGTTTACTGGAGCGTATAGGCCTATTTTTTGTGTTTAAAACAGCAACACAAAAAAACATTAGACAATCAGATAAGTAACTTCATAATCATATCTGATTCAGTCAGTGGCTCTCTAATGTTGGGTCACGACCAACAAATGGGTTGCAGGTCTTTTTCTCTGACAACAGGGAAAACACTGATAATTGGCTATAATAGAATGCATAATATAATTCATAATAAGAAAATAAATAAAATAAATGTTCTTTTAAGATTAATATTAAATTATAACTAAGTAATTATGCATAGTTACACTGTAAAAATGTGTGTAATTTTTACAGTAAGTTATCTTATATGGTGAAAATTTTAAATGATTTAATGTCACATTGTCTTTTTACTGTAAAATACTGTCAAAAAATACTGTCATAAAATTGTCAAATTTATGATTTTTGCATAGAAAACCATGAATTACTGTGTAATTTACAGTTAAAAACAGTAAAGTTATATTTCTCGAAGCCCTGCATGACACATCATATGATCATATTTTATTTAACTAGTTTGAAATAGTTTCTTTTGATTTTTGTTATTAGTAATGCACATTAGGTGTTTTGTGTTACATTTTATGTCATTAAGTTGATGTTTATTGCATTATTTTAGTGTCATGTGTGTTACCCTGATGGAGTTTTGTCTTTGATCCATCTATATAATTGGTTGTGTTTTATGATTAATTATCACTATAACATTTTACGCCAAGCATTTTATTGTGAGTTTAAGGATTTGGAGTAGGAAAATAAATCATCAACTTTTTAAAAGAGTAAAAGAGATTATAAAACACATGTTTGGTTGACATCAAAGGCTGTGCCTTCAAAAAAATCTAACAAAAAAGTCTTCTGTCGCTTGAAGCAGCCAAAACGGACCTGTCATGGCCAGTCAAAGGAAACTAATCAAGGTAAAAAACAACAACTCTAGACATGAACCCTGCCCAGAAGGAACCACCATCTTATAATCCTCTGGAAGACCTATAACATCCCAAATCTGAACCCATTACATAACACAGTGAAGAAGAACATCATCTCGCCATCAGGCTGAAAATGAGAGTCGTTGGGAATAAAATTTTCAACAAGAGGTATAATTTTATGAGCATAATTCAGTTCTGAAATGTCCTTGCAATGTAAATTATTTTAAAAGGAATCATTAAGCATTATTTATAACTTAAGACACTCATCAATAAGAGATTTGTCCATTTAATTAAATGTACAACCATAATCCATAAGGCAAAAATATCCAGTGGCACTCGACTCAGAACATGTGTAATCTTGTTTTATGAAAGTATCATGACCAAACAAATCAGTAATTTTGAGTTCTTCAAAGCCTCCTCTTTTCAACTCTTGATCAAAGTATCTTTCCTTTCCAGCAACTGTCGAATCCACAGAGACTGAAGCGATTATCAGAGCACAAGTGACATGCACAGAGCTGCCCTCTTGCTATTGATGATGGCAAGATGTCACAAAGCACTACATTTGACTACTTTATGAAAAACATGTTAAGGATTCATTGGAGTACAAATTATGCATAAATGTAAATTAGAGGGCTCGCTATGCAGCAGACACCTACAGTACACCAGACTAGTCCATTTGTGTACGGCAGTAAATCTTGTTAAAGTGATGCTGTAGTGGAGTAATTGGCTTGATGTCTTCCCACGACTCTGGTGCCAAACTGTGACGCTCAGCTGATGCTGTACCTCTAGAGAAATTCACTGAGGTGGGTTAATGTGCTCAGATAGGAATCTTCTTGTGATGGGTCTCATGACTCATCCTCTCTCTGAAAGCAACTTTGTGTTCAGATCAATATTCAATATCTTGTGTGGGTATCAGAATGTGTTTCAGTAGTGATCTTAGAAGGTTTGCTGGGCAAAAACAGAGTGCATATCTCTTTTCACACGCAGAGTGAGTGGAACATCGCCTATTATGCATGGGAAGTAATGCAAACTTTGCATATACTGTAGAGTGCACCTGCTAAACATTGAAAAACAGCCTGAAATTGTTATCTTGTATGGGTATTAATTAAAGAGATTTACATATTGTATCCTCATGTTGTTCCAAACATGTTGTCCCATTTGTGAACAAACCATTCTTTTCAGTAAATATCTTTTTTAAATGAGTTGGTTGATCCAATTCAGAAAACCAGTTTGAATTATTTGTTTACAAATCAGACTGATGTTTGAGCATAGCTCACTGATTTAGTGATTCACAGTTAACAGCTCAAAGTACAACAGCTTTCTTCAACACAGGACCAAAATAAGACACTAAAATGAATAGGTTCCTGTCGGTGTTCTCCATATTGATGAGGTAAAAGTATGTTTTTACTCTTCAGCTGCTGCATGTATGAAGTATTTCTAACTTTTTAAGAGCTCACTGGAGGGGAAGATTATTAGTGAATATCGACTTACATTTCTGTTGGTTATGGAAGCAAGTGTCTGCCACAGAATTAAAAAAGAAATTAAAAAGAAAATTTAGACTTTGGGACAGATTTACTAATAGCTTGTGCCAGTGCAAAGTTATTTTTGCACCTGACCTTATTGAATATGCATTTGTAGGAGTTTCAATTTCAGACACAATTTATGGGAGGACAGTATTAAAGTGAATCATACAATGCGAATTACTCATGTTTGCGCTCGTCAATTTACTGATATAAAGCAGTCTTAAAGCAGGTGGTAGTTTGTGCTGCTCTTGGTAGATTGCGCTGGTCATTATGGAAATAACGCATTGAGTCTGTGTTCTTTTATGTGCGCATTGTCAGTAAATAACACGCAGAATTTTCCCCTCCCATCTGCGCTTTTATGGAATTGCGCTCCAACGCTAATTTGCCCTGTTTAGTAGGCTAAATCTGGCCCTAAATCTCAAAATTCTTACTTTCCTTCTCGCAATTCTGAAAAAAAGTCATAATTGCTAGACATAAACAAATAATTCTGATTTTACATCTCACAATTGACTTTTCTTCTCACAACTGCAAGTTTACATCTCGCAATTCTGAGCTTGTATCTCACAGAATATGAAGTGAAGTGAAGTGACGTGTGGCCAAGTATGGTGTCCCATACTCGGAATTTGTGCTCTGCATTTAACCCATCCAAGTGCACACACAGTAGTAGCTGTGGGCAGCCAAATTGGGGGTTCGGTGCCTTGCTCAAGGGTCTCACCTCAGTCGCGGTACTGAAGGTGGAGAGAGCGCTGGTTATTCACTCTCCCCACTGACAATTCCTGCCGGACCTCTCTATCCATTAGGCCAAAAAGTACAATGATTTTGTGATTTGTGCCATTCATTTATTAGTATTTTTAAAGAATGTTACATGACAGCATAAGGCCATCTATAGAGGAAAGATACCATAACAACCGAAACCACTAAATTAAAAACATTTGCTGATAATAACTGATATAGTAGGTACCAATATATCATGCAGCCCTACTAGTGTCCTATTTTTTAGTCTGGGAAAGACTGCAATGATGTCAATGCCGTAATAACTGGAATCCTGCTGATCTCAACATCTCATTCACTTTAGCAAAAACATTTTTCTGTTTGATGCGGTTTACTCAGAGGACTTCACTATGAAATCTACTGTACAAAAATCTCTCACCCTTTCACCATCTCCGCCATCACATTTCATTAGGAAATGTCACCAGTTCTTGTCACTTGTTTAGCAGAGTGTCTCTTTTTATTCGGGACTGAAGTGTCAGATCACAGCCTGGACCAATTTCACATCTGACTCCCTCATTATGATGAACAATGGGTTTGACGTAATCATGTTGACTTTCAATAAGTGTTAATCTCATCACTACATCCTTTTATGTACAAATACTTTGTAATTTGCTCTGTTTACAAAGTTATCAGACTCAGTCCTAAATAATTACATGAGGAATGAAAGAGGATTTGAAATCAAACCACAGTTTATGGGCTAGTCCCTGAAGTGCTGTGCAATATATGATCCAAGACCATCTATTTAAGAGGCTCATGATCAAAGAGCAGAGCGCAGCATAGGCTCTATGTAAACATCAATCACATTTGCACCAGTCCTTCGATTTAAGTCCAATTTGAGACCAGCTTCACATGGGAGCGATTTTAATTAATGTGGATTGCCCTAATTAGCCTCTTTGTGACTGTCTTAATTACCAGGACAAAAACCGGGACACCCCAGTCTAAATTAGTGTCATGCTAGTGGATTCTGAGCTTTATTTTTATGCAGCAAGGTCAAATGTTTCCGTTCTGCTCTCCTTGCATTAATGAGACTGAATTTGCATGTGTATTGAATCAGATCTGACAGATTATCGTTCCTCTGCTAATCTCTGCCATTGGTATCCAGGGAATCTTTTTTTCAAAACAAAACTCAAGACTCTACCATTAACATTATAACAAAGTAACCAGAGGATGGAAACGCCACAACTTTGCCAATTGCCAATGGGAAAAAAACAATTTTGTCTTTTTTTCCAGGAAAAAGTATGGAAGCCTGTTATCGCCTCAGAGTAAAACTTAAAAATGTAATCGCAACAAATGAGATATAAAGTTGAAATGACAAGAAAGGTCACACTGTGAAATACAAATGTCATACAAATTTGCAAGAAAGTTTCATTAACAATAAAAAGTCACAATTACAAGAAATTCACAATTACTAGAAATAATCTCTAAATAAAGATAAAAAATAACCAAAAAGTTGCAACTGTGAGATATAAATTTGCAATGACAAGAAAAGAAAGTCATACTGAAATGACACACTGAAAGAGGTCAATTTCGCACATAAATTTGAAATTACGACAAAAAGTTGCAATAACAACAAAAAGTCAAAATTACAAGAAATTCGCAAGTGCAAGAAATAGAGTCCAGATATAATGACAAAAAAATAAGGACAAGGTTGCAGCTATGAAACATACATTCGCAATGACAAGAAAAGTAGTCACTGTGAGATAAATTCAATCAATTACAAGAAATTCGCAATTACAAGAAATAAAGTCTAAATATAATGATAAAAAATTGAGAAAAGTTGCAACTGTCAGATATAAGTTTGCAATGACAAGACAAGAAGTCACACTGTGAAACATAAATTTGCACAAATTTGCAATTACAAGAAAAATGTGCAATAACAACAGTCACAATTACAAGAAATTCGCAATTATTAGAAATATTTTCCAAAAATAAAGATAAAATAGTCAAAAATTTGCAACTGTGAGATATAAATTCTCAATGACAAGAAAAGTCACTGTAAAATATAATTCTGTGTGATTTAAATTCGCACAAATTCCCCATTACAAAGAAAAAGTTGCAATAACAACAGAAAGTCACAATTACAAGAAATAAAAGTCTAAAAATAAAGAAAAATGTTTCATTACATGAAAATTACATTAAAATTATGTGAACTACATGAAAAAAACTCAAATATAAGAAATAAAGTCACAATTATGAGAAAATTGCAATTACAAGAATTATCATTACGGTCTCAATTATCATATATGAAGTTGCATCTATGAGAAATAAAGTCGCAGTTGTGAGACCCTAAAGATGAAATTATGTAAAACAAGGTTGCGATTATGAGAAAGTTCTGAAATATGCCACATTGTGAGATATAAAATCTCTGGGCTTCCATACACAAGTGAGAGACTGACGATGGCCAAGAATAGAAATGACAAAATTACAAATTCATAAAGGTCTTTTGAAAAGCAATAGATTTTTTATGTACAATGAATACATGTGGCTTTACACACCATATTTATGAATTTCAGTTGCATCCTTGGTTCTCAAAAGAGATGAGAAAATATTAAAAACCCTCTGAACTTCAAAATTCCCAGCATTGTTTGACGGCCACGTAGCAAGAGTCAAAACAAACATGACATGACAGAGCTGATGTACTTAAAGTCGTATGCCGAACAGCCTTTGGCAGCTCAGGAGCCTTAATTAAATGGAGATTGAAGAATGAGAAGCTTCGCCAAAAGGATTGAGCTTCCATGGCAACAAAGTTGGGAAGGTTTAATTTATGTGTGAGGATTATGTGTGATGTCTCTTTCCCCACATTATGGGAAGTCTCAATAAAGCATCAGTGAATAGTGATGACAATGCTTCTATTGGAAGGCCTCGTCACCCAGGGCTACTCATTGGTCTGAAGATACAGCTCATCAGGCACTCTGGATTTGGTTATTGGTATGGCCTAAATATAGCACCAGGGCCGCTAACAGATCAGAGCAGACAATTTGTCCCTGGAGAAAAGGAGCATTTACAGAGGCATTCAGGCAGTGGGCATCTAGCAGACATGCATAGAATGGAGGAAAATAAATATGTGTTTGAATTTCATTTAAGAGCAATATTGTTGAGAGACTTTCAAATCCAACATAATGCCAATCATTGATTAAACAACCATTAAACAGTGCTGCTCACGCTTGCTGGAAATATATTATTAAGTTATGGCCTAAATATAGCACCAGGGCCGCTAACAGATCAGAGCAGACAATTTGTCCCTGGAGAAAAGGAGCATTTACAGAGGCATTCAGGCAGTGGGCATCTAGCAGACATGCATAGAATGGAGGAAAATAAATATGTGTTTGAATTTCATTTAAGAGCAATATTGTTGAGAGACTTTCAACTCCAACATAATGCCAATCATTGATTAAACAGCCATTAAACAGTGCTGCTCACGCTTGCTGGAAATATATTATTAAGTCAACAAATAAAATCAGTGAACTGAATGTCTGAGACCTCTAGAGAAAATGCTTTTATTTCCATTTTTAAATTTGTTTCTAAATTAAACATTTTTTTAAATCATTCCAATTATGTTATTTGATTGATCAGCACAACAATTTTAATAAACAAGATGTATATTGACTTATTTGGGTTACACTTTAATTTGATGGTCCACTTCAGACATTCTGTTGACTAAGTAACTTTGCAACTAAATCTCATTAGAGTATTTGTAGACTGCTAGATTACAGCTAGTTGTAACGAATTCAGTCCACTAAAGGCGAGAAGGTTCTTCTATGGCATCGTGAAGCACCTTTATTTTTAAGAGTGTAGTGAAGAACCCAAGTGCAGTTTATTTACAGGTGATCCAAACATCCAAACAATAATCCAGACTTGACATGAACAGGTTTGACGAGGCATAAACAGACTAGACTCACCGACAGCGGGTTATAACATCAATACACGACAAGAGACAATGGCAACATGAGGGCTACTTATAGCAAAGGAGGGTCACATGACATGAACAAACCAATGGGAAACAAGACACATGACTAAGACAACCAATCAGAACATGACAC
>NW_015659919.1:1747552-1755257 GCF_001515625.1 Sinocyclocheilus rhinocerous | reverse complement strand
GCTGATGACGACACAGCTGTTTCACGATTGGCCAAATTCACCACATGACAACAATGACGTGTTTCTAACATCTTCAAATCCAATACTGCTCATAAATCTGTGTTTTTAGAACATTAAAAGCTTTTTTACTGTAGTCGCAATGTTATATTGAGTCACGTTTATCACGAACGCATAGCCTATATACCCCCACTTTATTAGTATTTAAATAGTAGGCTATATATTTACGTTGAACTTTATTCTTGAACAGATGGCGCTGTATTAAGCAGTATATAAAAAAGTGTTTCTGTTGCTCATGAAAACGTTTCTGAAACGTCTGTGTATTTGACAAATATTGCCGGCTACTCTCGCTGACTGCCGTCTGTAGCCGTGCTTCAAGTCGAACGCACCTAATAACCAAATGAGAGCATGACACATACACAAGGCAGAGAGACATGAGGCAAGGGAAGCATGACACTAACAGCAGGAATCAAACTTACAAAATAAAAGACATGAAAACATGAACAAGAAACACAACCCAAAACACCACATTACACTAGTAGAATAAGTTGACATGTAGTTGCAAAGTTACTTATAGTCAACCAAATGTCTAAAGGAGACCATCAAAATAAAGTGTATATTTATATTATACAACAGTTCATTCTGGTTCTCGAATCTGATTGCCTGGAAGCCTTTTCCAGTGGTGCGATATTCTAGTGATAACAGCACTCCAACCGATTCACTGTTTGTACACGCTCCACTTCTCACAGCGAGTGTCATGCCGAATACCTAAATCCATTATAATTTTATAAATAATACTGTTTTTGTGTCACGCAATGTAGTTTTAAGAGTTTTTCGGGGAGAATACGCTTCAAATAGGCAGTTTGCTAATAAACGTCTATTTGAAAATTTGCTTCAACGTTTTCGGAGAGGTGAGCTCCAAGGCATCAGCAGCCATTCATGAAACCACCGAGAGCAGCCTTACCTTGGCCAGCTCAGTTGCTCAGTCCATCTCTCTCTCATAATACTCTACATAATATAGTGAGCTTTTAATACAGTAAAACAATAAGCTTTTAATGAAGCAACTCAATGTTTATTCGTTCCTGCGGCTTCGTGCCTATGGCCAAATCACAGCCGTACTGATATACAGCCATATCGCACTGCTACTCGTGTGATATTGCTCATGTAAGTCGCTTTGGATAAAAACACCTTGTATATTGACTCATTTGTGAGTCGCTTTGGGTAAAAGCATCTGCTAAAAGCATTTACTGTATAGGTTTAGGGTTAGGGTAACCCTAACCCTTTGTTTCAAATTTTCCATAATCTTAAAACCTTCTTTTTACTTTCAGGTTTAAACTGGTCTCTTTTTGGAGCCCACTGGATCTCTGAACTTCTGGACCTCGTTCAAATATGATTTTGTAACACTATTGACCTGTTGATCATGGATGGATTTGTAGATTGTAATGCACATGTAACAATCGTTTAGTCTTGATATGCAGCATCACTTGTGAAAGACTATGTTTAGTTTAACATTTATGGAAAAATTTATGGAAAAATCCCCAAGAGTGGCCCCCTAGCAAAGGTATGCTGGAGGTCTTTATCTCTGACTCATGTTGACTCACCATGGGAACTGGTCCTGTTTGGGTTAAATGAATTCTGATGTAATGCATTTAACATATTTTATTGGCATCCCTCATATAGAGGAAAAAACATGGTATTATTTACATTACACAGTGTACTGTTAGCCCGTACTTTCTAGAAGGGCCGTCTAAACAGATTCTGTGAATGACACACCATACGATCTGGAAGCAGCCCAGTGCACAGGTAGGTTGCCATGGTGAGCAGTGGAAAAGTTCTCCCCATGGAGACTGACTCAGACAAATTCGAATCGGGCAAAAATCTGTTCTATTGCTGTTTGAAAGATGTTGAGTCTGGGGGACTAATTAATTTACAACAATGCTTTGTCTTGTGAAGAAGATCAAATCTACTTAAGCCTACAGCAGGATTAATCTAAAAAACTAAAAGCTTAGAGTGACTATCCACACATAATACAACATAAGTCAACAACTCTGCCGAAATCTAAAGGCAAAAGGCTAAAAACTTCTAATGTGTGTGGCTTTTAGTCTATTATTGTCATGCTATGGTGGAATGAAACGCACGAGGAAGATGATGAGCAATGCAAACAGTCTTTAATTAATCCACAAGAGGGTAATTCCAAAACGGACAGGCAGGAAACACACGTATGGACTTAGTAGACCGGACGACAAACAGTGAACTGAACACAAATAAAATAGGAGGGCAGATGAGGGTAATTAATGACACACACCTGAACCAAATGACAATTATCAGCTATGAGGGAAAACTAGGTCACACAGAACACATGGGGGATCAAAACACAACAAAACGTCCAAGGGTGTGACAATTATCCTTTATATACTATCTATATGCTACACCTAAATACTGACAAAATTATGTTTTAGTGGAAATACACTACCATTCAAAATTTGGGGGGTTCAATAAGCAGCAAATCAGCATATTAGAATGATTTCTGAAGAATCGTGTAAAACTGAAGACTGGAGTAATGGTGCTGAAAATTCAGCTTTGCCATCACAAGAATAAAATACATTTTAAAATATATTCAAATAGAAAACAGTTATTTTAAATTGTAATAATATTTCTCAATATTACTATTTTTACACTAGTTTTGATCAAATAAAGGACTTTTGAACGATATATTGTACACATTTAAAAATTATAGTCTTTCTCTTCTGGTAAAATGGAGCAAATACATCGAAACATTATGGGGTATTTACAGTCAAATTATCTACTGAATATATAGTAGTCAGGTTCCATTTCAGTGTAAAACTTAAAACAAGTAATTTGTGAGATAAAGGTTAAAATAGGAAGTCACAAATACAAGAAACAGTCACTTTTTATTATTTTTACTTTGATGTAAAATCATGATTTTATAAGAATGAATGTCTTTCCCTTTAAAACCACCTGCCTGTGTCTAGAAATATCAAGTAGGCTTGTAAATCGTGGTTAATGGGGTATTGCTACTAGTAATGATGTTATAGGTGGTTTCTTCATGTGATCTTGTATGTATGTGAACATGACCATTTTCAATTGAGTTATACATTGAAGCCTATTGAAGCAAATCAAGAAAAGTCTGAGAAAAAAACTCCCTCAAATATCCTGTGGTTCTTAATCATCAAATGTGTAAAACTGGAAGACTGACGAACATCCAGTTTCATATTGATGCTTTAACTCTCTAGTCTAATGACTCAGTTCTAAGATTCTAAATGATGACTGGCTTAAGGTGCATAATCTGCGTGACCTTAGAGACGTGCCGTGTCTGTGCACCCAGGGTCCCTGTTATTACATTACTGTCTGCTTAAAGTCACAGAGAGGGAGATGAACATGGCCATTTGAGGCCAGCGGTGCAGCCTGACAGGGAGTGGAGATCAACAGCGTTGGGGAGGGTTTTACTGCTGTTGTTCAGGATCAAACTGACAGAGACATCAAATAACCCTGATTTCCGGGAACAAGCATTTCACACAAAGGGCGAAGTGTGACTCAACAATTAAAATGTCACTGGGAGGTGAACAAGTGACCTTTACAGCACATTTAGGTTCTAATAAAAAGCTACTAAAATTAGGCCATAAATATAACTGTTGGAGGACAGGCGCACAGGCGCACATCTGGAGGCAGTTGGAGTCTATCAGCTCCTTCCTTCATGATGCCGAAGAGACCGGTTGGTTTTTATTTGTTTAGCACTACTCTCATCTCATTCTTTGGATCATCATATTAATATGCCAGCTAGAAAAAAATAAATATAAAAAGACACCGTAAAAGACAACAAGGCAACAAGTGTCACTGACTTCGGGACACAAATGACACACATCTTCATGATTTTAAAGACAAAACGAATGTGTCTAATAAAATCTTTCTCTGTAAAACATCCACCATCATGACAGATGCAAATTAAGGAATTCAATGCAAATTCCATGTGGATGAACGTAATCCTAGGGCATTCGATCAGCCAGCTGCTGAGCGTAACATCTGGAGATGTTGCTGACGGCTGCAGTTAACTCCTGCATCACGAATAGATGAGGAGAGCTCTTCAAAATCAGTGAATGTTGTAATGTGTTCGTTTTCTGGCAATTTAACAACAGAGAGAGATATTGATAATAACTGAGGTAAGTTAAGCAGAATTTTCACTGAATTTTCTAAAAGGTCTACACAGCATGTTTATTTAGACTGAGTGGAAATCACTGCAGAACGGATACACACTGGGGACCTAAAAACCCAGAGCAAGCCACCCACCGCTGCCCTGTCCACCCACAGCCTGACCGCAAGGTTACATCAAGGTGTCAGCGATGTATCCCAATCAGGCTTACTTTGCAGTTCAGTTACACTTTACAATTTGTTATATATGTTAAATATTAATTAATGCAATAATCAAACCGCTTTAGTGCGAGACTTCGCTTTAAATCCCGTCCTAACATATTTTTCTAACATAAAAAATATGTATGATAAAGAAGTTTTAAGTTCAATTCTTTTGGGTTCACAAGCAAATTACATACAAGTTTCAAATGGCATCACTGTGGGTAGAATATGCCCTACCGCAAGGTTACATCAAGGTGTCAGCGATGTATCCCAATCAGGCTTACTTTGCAGTTCAGTTACACTTTACAATTTGTTATATATGTTAAATATTAATTAATGCAATAATCAAACCGCTTTAGTGCGAGACTTCGCTTTAAATCCCGTCCTAACATATTTTTCTAACATAAAAAATATGTATGATAAAGAAGTTTTAAGTGGACATTTTAATATCAATTCTTTTGGGTTCACAAGCAAATTACATACAAGTTTCAAATGGCATCACTGTAGGTAGAATATGCCCTAGTAAAAAAGTAATATATTTCAAATACATTTATTTCATATTAAGTATAGTTCAAATGAATTAACATATTTACTGACATATCGCTCGAGACTAATTATAATGAAACTTTATTTGGAGTACTGCTTGTGCACAGTACACATTTCTTATTATTAAAAATGTGTTATTTTTACTTTACAACATATTTTTTACAACACTTATTATTTTAAATTGTGTCCCTACTGGTGAGGATTGTATGATCTTTGAATAATATCAGTCTTCAAATGCAAGATATTTAAAGTGTACCTGAAGTATGCTTGCAATATATTTTTGGTAATCAAAGCATTTTAGACAAACAAACAACTGCTGTGTTTACAATAATTGTGCAAATTAATTATCAGATATACAAGCCATCTCTTTTATTTGACTTCTTTTCTGGAAGTTGGATTAAAAACAGTGTTATTTTAGCATTATTTCTATACTATCATAGTATTTATAGCTTTTATTTTTATATTTTAAGTTTTAGTTGAGGTTTGTTATTGTTATTTTTATTAGCTTTTGTCTTTTGAATATTTCTATACAACTTTATTTTTATTTCAGTTTTAGTGATTTTGGTACTTCCACTTCAACTTATTTCAGTTATTTGCCAAGGCAATATTTCAAATTTTTTTATGTAATATTTATATTTTATCTTAGCTTTATTTTAAATACCGGGAATGATTTTTAATAGTTTTATTTAACAACAACCACACTTATTACAAATCGACTTTAATGTGTTTTGCTATAAATAGCATGATGCTTCTGACAAAGATTAAAAATATTTAAAAAATATTAATTATTATTAGTATATGATATCTAATGCATTAACAAATATTTACGTTTACAACCTTACTGTAAAGTGTTACTTGCTGCCAAATCTCAAATTATAAAACACATTATAAACATATTACATTTTCAGAGAGTTCTCTTAGACTTTAAAAACCACGAGTTCACTTCGAAAGGTGTTGATTAATATAAAGAACCTTGTTCTTGTGCAGAGCCCAAGTTAAGTTATGCATGATTGCTCTAATGGTGCTACTTGGGCCCTGGTTACTATGGAGACAGCAGTAAGCTGTTTCTAATTAAATAAATACTGTAAAGATTGACCATATATTGCCCACACCGAGGGACAACCTCATCCTGTTTCCATGGATACCTCCTGCCGACCACTAAGTCCAGGTTCAGCACCAGAGAGATGTTGAAATAAATAAATTAATGAATTTACATTATAATAAAGGATACCTGTAACCAAGACGTCAGTGTTAAGCAATTACACAAATCTTTGTCTGCCTCCATGAGACTCATTTCAGTTCCACAATGACGTCTGTGGGAAAAAAAGAAATTGCTGTTCTTTTTTTAGACACAGGTAGAAGAATGCGTCTAACTGTTGCTTTTAGTCACAATGGAAATCCATGGCCGGCAGTGTATGAGCTTATTGATTAGATCTGCATGCTTGCTTAAGGAGACATTTCAGTAGAGCTGTCGCAAAGGGAGCGAGGCTTTCTACCAATACTTGGCTCCTTCCAGCTCCCTGTCATCTATTCAGGCCTGTCATCCTAAACTGATGGCTCTGGCTGATCAGAGGCATTTTGGTGAAGCTTGATGGATCCGTCAGGACTCATTCACTCTAAAATTAGGCTGTTGTTCTTGGGCTACAGGAGTCCAGACACTGGTCTGATGAAGAGATGCCGGTGTTACAGCAGAAAGTGAAGCAAAAAAACAATACAAAGGAAGAACTGGAAAAACTAGGACTAGGAACTAATTACTTTTATACACACATAGCTTGTCTGTTGGTTGGCTTTTAAAGGATTCTGGGTATTTCTCATCTAGTCAGGCTGGGAGACTAGCTTAGACTAGCAAAAAACAGCAAAAAACAGCTAAAATCTAGCAAACCAGCTTTCAGGAGGGATGTTCGTGGATATGCATGCAAAATATTATCTCTGGATTAGAGGAGTAAATAAATAAAATAAACAACAATACTAATGTAAATTTATTTGTAGTAGCAGTTTTAAAAAACGCATATTTCTAGTAACAAGTTAGTGACGCGGAGGAGACGAATTGTTGAATAAAGTTGTTATTTTTGTTTTCTTTGCACACAAAAAGTATTCTTGTAGCTTCGTAAAATTACGGTTGAACCACTAATGTCACATGGATTATTTTAAAGGGGTCATATGATGCGATTTCAAGCTTTCCTTTCTCTTTGGAGTGTTACAAGCTGTTCGTGAATAGATAAGATCCCTAAAGTTGCCCAGACTAAAGTCATAAACCCATAGAGATATTCTTTATAAAAGTTAAGACTGGTCCACGCCCTCCTAAAACACGCCCCCACATGTCTACGTCACGATGTGGGAAGATTTGCATAATGCCGCCCAAATGTAAACGCAAAGAAAGAAGGCGTAACTTTATTATTGCGGCCGCCGCCGCCATGTTGTGAAGACGCTGTGTGTTTCGTTGCGAAAGCGAAACTACTCTGTTTGGTCTTCCAAAAGAGGACACGACTAGAAATCAGTGGTTAAGTTGTATTTACAACACTGTTCCAGAACAGATCAACCCAAATATTCAGATGTGTGCAACGCATTTTACGGAGGACGAGGACTGTTTCCTGGGAGAGTAGCTTACAATGCCGGTGTTCTGACAAATAATGCTGACTCACAGCCTGTAAGTACGTTTTTTATATTTAAAGAATTTGCCACTGACGATTCAAACGCGAGTTTTTTGGGCAGTGTAGAGTATCACTTGTTGTTTGTCATTTCTCCGATCACAAATGCAGACATGGTTTTATGTTTACGCGGCACGATGCAACGC
>NW_015659919.1:1739975-1747320 GCF_001515625.1 Sinocyclocheilus rhinocerous | reverse complement strand
ACGCTCAGGCCCTGGCCCGGCCCGGGTCCGACAGCTCATCAGAATTCTTGGCCTGAGTCCGACCCGAGCCCTTCTTTTTTCCCCCCCTTCTCCCAAAACAGCTTATACGACTGTTTCAGCTATTAAAATAGTTCAGCTATTAAAATAGTTCAGTTTTGTATGAAATGGCAAAGTGATTATTTTTCGTTTCATTTTTTTAAAGGGGTCATATGATGCGATTTCATTTTTTCCTTTCTCTTTGGAGTGTTACAAGCTCTTGGTGCATAAAGAAGATCTGTAAAGTTGCAAAGACTAAAGTCTCAAATCCAAAGAGATATTCTTTATAAAAGTTAAGAGTCAACCACGCCTACCTAAAACGGCTCGTTCTAACAACGCCCCCACATACCTATGTCACGATTTGGGAAGATTTGCATAACGCCGCCCAAATGTTCACGCAAAGAAAGAAGGCGTAACTTTTATTCTCGCTGTAGTATTGTTGTCGCCGCCATGTCGTGAAGGCGCTGTGTTTTTCGTTGTGAAAGCGAAACTACTTTGTTTGGCCTTCCAAAAGAGGACGATATCCGCTTTGTCATGCCTGGAGCTGATCTGTGCTGGTCGCTGAGGAAATACATCAACTTCATGCTGTTGATCGCCGGATCGGCTTTCACCGTGGACGAAGCGGAGTCCAGTCCGGGGTCGTCACATGTGGTTGCCGCAAGCCCGCCAGCCGCGCCGTTCTCAAAGCCCCCGGCCTCCGCTCACTCTAGCCCGCCACTCTCCGCTCACTCAAGCCGGCCGTGAGTTTCGTTATGAAACTACTTTGTTTGGTCTTCCAAAAGAGGACACGACTAGAAATCAGTGGTTAAGTTGTATTTACAACACTGTTCCAGAACAGTCAACCCAAATATTCAGATGTGTGCAGCACATTTTATGGAGGACTGTTTCCTGATCCTGGGAGAGTAGACTACAATGCCGGCTGTTCTGACTCACAGACTGTAAGTACGTTTTCATATTTAAAGAATTTGCCACTGATGATTCAAACACAAGTTTTGAGCAGTGTAGAGTAGCATTTGTTTTTTTGTCATTTCTCTGATCACAAATGCAGACATGGTTTTATGTTTACGTGGCACGAGGGTTTTTCTAATGCAGCGTCTATGGGAGGGATGGTAAATTTGACATCTCTTCTGACTGCCGTTATGCAGTCTCTCTCAATTTTTCTTTCCTTTTTTTTTTTTGAAAGTCGTGAAAACACTGTCGTGGAGTTTTTCTTTTGCTATTTGAGCAAATGGGAATGCAAAAAAAATTTAAAAATTGTGATACTCTCCCATTCACTGCTCTCATAGAGCTTAAAAATGAGTAGCTTGTAATTTGGAAAATTGCAAAGTTGCCTTCCTGCTGCCAAATCTCTGATAACAGAGATCTACAGTATGCATGAAAATAATATTAACAAGTGGCACCTGTTTTGAACACATTTTTGTTTACATTTTATGTTTATTTGTAATTATTTATCTGTAATTTTATGATGGCATATGCTCATGTGGAGAAAATCATAAAGAATAGGGCAAAAATTGACAGTGCAATTCTGTGGTCAGTTGTGGCACTGGATTATAATGATGATTAACTCCCCGGGGCCATACCCCGTCCAATCTCCCACATTTCCCTCTAATGAATTCCCGCAGCTGTTGATAGAGTCTAATTATTGTTATTAGTTCAAAGTCTGGAAATTACCTCACTATTACCTCATTGCCACAAATGCCAATTCATTGGCTACCATCAAAGGGCCATGAGACTATCGATTTTAGACAGGATATTAAACATTAGGTGTATACAGAACCTGCTGCAGCCTATCTGATGAGAAGATGTTTTCCTGTGGAATATATTTGCTAAAACATTGGTCTGAATACATATAGGCACATCAGCAGTGGAGACTGCATGATTAACTGAAGCGAGGCTGTGCTGAGCGAGAGGGTGACCCTGCATTGTGGCAGGCAGATCATATGAGTTCACGGCACTTTTCTCCATCTGTCTGCACCAGGTTTAGATGTGGCTTCAGCTCACTAGCTCGTAATAAATCGGTCATAATCTTCCACCCATCAGATCACAGCTGGTTCAGCCTAATACTACAGGATATAATGGTGCAAGTACAACACATACAAACTGCCAAATGTATACAGAACATCTTGTTGTGACTAAAGAAATGCTTTTATGCCTGCATTGTGCAGATTTACAGCCACTTTAATTAGCCAAGCCTGGCAAATGTCAAAACAGAGCAGCTGTCAAAAGTATCTAGTGAGCTTCAGTTTGTTTGGATTTGTGTGCATGCTGACCTAAGGTTATTCTAAAAAATTCCATGCTCATTATTTCAACATAAAATGCAATTTTAATGTGTCTCTGACAAAACAGGCATATCAAAAACCACAAATTTGCCTCGACTTGTAATGTTCCACTCTGTGAGATGCTTATCAAGCCAGTGCACAATGAACCAACTGCAGAACTACAGGAAGGAAGTAAAAGTGTTATGAATTTATTTTCCTGAGTGCATAACAGCATGGTTTTCCCCAAGCAAACAAAACAGTTTCAGCATCACCATCGATTTGCAGGCAGAATTCAGTTTCTGTGAGCTTTATCACACATAATCAGTTTGAAGTGCCTCTATCGGCAAATTGTTTACAACATGCATCCTCATTCATTTAAATTTGTCAGAAGAATGGAAAATTATGCAACAGCAATTCTACCTTTTGTTAAAGGAATAGTTCACCCAAAAATGATCATTTGATGAAAATGTACTCACCCTCAGGTCATCCAAGATGTAGATGAGTTTATTTCTTCATCAGAACAGATTTGGAGAAATTTAGCATTACATCACTTGCTCACTAATGGGTCCTCTGCAGTGAATGGGTGCCGTCAGAATGAGTCCAAACAGCTGATAAAAACATCGCAATAATCCACAAGATGACTCTATCAAGATGTTGCTTCAGTGAAAAAGTTCATCCTCTGTTGTCCTCTCACATCCAAATCCACCCACATATTTGTTTAGAACTGTTTTGGACTGGTTTATTCAGTACTGGAAATATCTTTGACTACATCTTTATCTGTATCCATCTGTATCCATGGCTTTATTTCTTACAAACATGCAAGATGACTATGATGAACTGGACTCGTGTTTTTTTTATTATTGAGATGTTTTTATCAGCAGTTTGGACTCATTCTGACGGCACCCATTCACTGCAGAGGACCCATTAGTGAGCAAGTGATGTAATGCTAAATTTCCCCAAATCTGTTCCGATGAAGAAACAAATCCATGTACAGTTTGGATGACCTGACAATATACATTTTCAGCAAATTTTCATTTTTGGTGGAACTGTTCCTTTAATATTTCATTTGAACATTCAAGTCCAGCTTTGCAATTGAAATGAAGGTGTTGTTAAAATGCATCCTGAATTGGTTTTATTAATCAGTCAGTTTCAAATGACCATTTTATTGACATTCTGTTTAGCAGCAGACTTTCATTTGCTTATTTGCAGAGTGTTTGAGAACAGTGTATTAATAAAGTCAGCCAGATGGCAGAAGTCCCTCCCCAGCACTTCTCCGAAGTAATAAAATGGAAACGATCTCTGATCAATCTCTACACATGGGGTGGACAACGATGGCCTCATTACCACGATGGCACCTCAGAGGCACAGTTGCTTAATAGCCCTCTAGTTTATCTGCGCCTGCAGTTTGGTGAGGCTTCTGGGTAATTGGCACCAGCAGCAATGATGAACAGAGAAAGCATTCATTTCTTCTCTTTTTAGTTTCAAAACCTCACTGAGCTTAACAAGTGCTTGGACACTGACAAATTTAGTCCTGTTTTTAGACATTATATAAACATTATACATTATATAGGTAGGATGACACACAAAATAATAAACGTCTATAGTATATAAATGCTCCTTATTCATCAATGTTTGAAGAGATTTATTTTGATATTATGGTAGCATTAATAATGTTTTGAGGTCTTCAGCTTCTAGATCTTCTGCAGTAGATGAGGATCACATAAAGCATTGCTGCCACCTAATGTAATGCTGAGGAGGTGCATGCCAGGATTGCGAAAACATATTGTAATTTTATAAAACATTTTATTCTTTATACTGAACAAGAAACAGCTGAAGGACTATTATGCAATTACTCTTTTGTCTACACAGCATTTACAGGGGAAATATGCTGACAGTGAAACTGATAAGACTTTTTTGTGCCACGTTGCACAAAGTTCTGTGTCCTCATAAAATTCTGCACTCCTTGAAATGTTTCCTTTTGTATCAAGGTAGATTTTCACATTAGTTTCTAAAAGCAAAAATCATTAAAACCTCTTCATTCGGTCAGAACAGAACGTCCTGTATTCTGTATGTAAAGTTTAAGAGAACAATACGTTCTCCATGTCCATTAGTTGCAGTTATGATTATAAAGAGCACAATGAAAGCTGAAATGATGTTTGCTTCTCTGAGTTAATGACTTTATTTCTACATTGTACAGTTTAATGAGTAGAAGGTGTATTCAGTGTTGGAAATGTCTTTGACTATCTTTATCTGTATTCATGACATTAGCTGATAATTTAAGAAATGGCATTAAAAGTTATTAGGTAATTTCCTTAGAATGGCTGTAAAATATTGTTTGGCAAAATTAACTAGTCTTGGTTAGAATGTGTTTCATTATTGTGACTACAAATAGGATAACACCGGAAATTGGGCTCTCTTTTGACAGCCATCATAATTGTCCAAATGTAGCATAGTTTGCCTGAATATACCTCAAATCACATACATACACTGTATCTTTTTTAATTAAATCATAATTATTGCATTATATATGTTTTGTCCTTCATAATATTGACATTCTCAGTCCATATTAGAGTAACTGTACAGTGGCACATCTCTGTAAATGAACATTTATGGAGACGACAGCTAGTCTGTCACATTTTGTGTAGATTTAACAATGAGAGGTGGATTAATTTAAAGAGGCAGACTAAACATTGATGTCAACGCAATTTGTTCTAATAATGTTTGTAGGACAGATGCTGCAAAACATTACTAAACAGCACAGGAAGACAAGGCACAGGAAACATGTGAATAATAAGCAGGAAATAATGTCTTCACTACCCTAAAGCAGAGACAATTCTGGATTGAAGCATAATGATGATAGCTTTTATTTGTGTGCTAGATGCCAAGCCAAGGATTAGGTGTAAACAAGAAATGACATTAACTGCATGACAAGTGTATCTGCAGAGAAAGAGTGGCAGGTAATGAAGCTCAATAGAAATATTGCACGGTTTATCTGTTTTGTTTCTACAAATTAACTAGTAAGGGATTTTTTTTTCCTTTGGATGACATCTGTCGATATATGTGACCAGTGACCACTTCTTTCCCTTTTACATTCCCTTTCACATACATTAATTTCCATTACCAACCATGTCAAATTGTCTTGGCTGAGAATAGCTAAGTACATATAAGTATGCATGTTTTTATTTGAGCCCTGTGGACACAGGTGGATCAGACTTTGCCAGTTTTTTAGGCTAATCCACTATTTACACCATCATTCAAAAGTTTGGAGTTAGTAAGATATTTTAATGTTTTTGAAAGAAGTCTTTTATGCTCATCAAGGCTGCATTTATTTGATCAAAAATACATTCAAACATAATATTGTGAAATATTATTACAATACAAAAAAAACAGTTTTCTATTGTAATTTATTTTAAAATGTAATTTATTCCTGTGATGCAAAGCTAAATTTTCAGCATCATTACTCCAGTATTCAGTGTCACATGATCCTTCAGAAATTATTCTAATATGCCGATTTGCTGCTCAAGAAACATTGATTATTATCAATATTGAAAACATTCGTGCTGCTTAATATTTTTGTGGAAACTAATGCATCCTTGCTTAATAACATTATTATTTTCTTTCAAAATATATTACTAACTCTAATTACTAAACTTTTAAACAGTAGTGTATATTGAATGCAGATGAGAAAAACAAAAAAGTACAGTGTAAAGATGAAATATATCATTCCCTACTCGTGGCTTTCTATAGATTCTGAGTGTTTCATCTTCTCATGTAAAATATTATGGCTTCTTATCAATATCGAACATTACATTACAGACTAACACTCCTTCCATTATAGACGACCATATACGTTAGATTACATAAAAGAATACTGTAGTTTTGCTAACACAACACCATCTACAGCAATAAACAAGAATACCCTTCAAAGTCCATTGCTGAATTATACAGTGCGGTTCAAAACACACACTGTGTAAACACCATTTCAGTATCACTCCTTCTCCTTTGTCACTTTACATATTCACTTTACATATATGAATAGCAGCGCACATTCCATTTTAACAGTAGGTTGATGTCATGTATATTTCGACAAACCATCGCTGAGAAACGTATGCTTAGATGAAAATGACCATTCATTGCAGTGCTTTCATTCATAATTAATTTTTCAAAAGTCATGTACAGAATTACTGACGTTGAGGCAGTGCAGAAGAACAATACTGGGTTGAATCTTTAGCTGGTTAAATATTGTGTGTGTCCTTGCATAGGTCACAGAAAAAGGCCACGAGAATGCTGAGGTCCTGATCCAATGAGTGCACAACCGAGTTTACAAAATAAAGATATCTGCAACTTGAACGTCGCTTCCAAAATAAGAACATAAAGGTCCTCTTTATATTTTCCCCATTCGTCTTTGTTATTTTCCTGCATTGGTGCTTTTTTTATGAAGGTATTTCTGTGCAATCCCATAGGGCACATGGGCGGCAATGGCACCCATCTCTACAGCACCCTCCACGTGAAACATCTGGTCATCAAAGTAGATGTGGGGCCGGATTTTCTCCAGCATGGGGCCTTTTGGTGCCCCGGCCAGGAAAAGAGCCTCGTCCATATCCAGTCCCCAGGCACGGAGAGTCTTTAAGGCACGGATGCCTGAGCTGGCTGCGCTGCGGGCCGTCACGAGGTAGGTGCGGATGGGACAGTCCATACGGTGGCCTTTAGCGTAGAATCTCTTCTGAAGCTTCCCGAGCACTTCCAGGAAACCCTTCAGTGGCCCCTGTGTGGTAGACAGATATATTAAACAGTATGTCTATTGTAGCATCAACTACATTAAAGAACAAGGACACTCAGTCTTGTTCTTGGAGATTTAGCCTTATATAGACGGTTTCATCGGGCGCACGCGCCTGGCCCGAAGTTAACTTCCGGTCTGTGTTTGTTTATCAGTCTGGCTATGGCGCCGGCTACAAACGCAGTTAAAGTTAAGGTGATGAGTAGACTGAAGTTGGGCTCAGGTGGTTGTGCTGTGGGATGTGTTTCCCATACATTTATTTATTTGTGGCGCT
>NW_015659919.1:1709951-1739930 GCF_001515625.1 Sinocyclocheilus rhinocerous | reverse complement strand
CGTTTAAAAATCAAAACGAGGCACGGGTGTTTTTATATCGCTGTATTTCTGAAGGAAGACTATCTTTAGAAAATTTTCGATGTCATTTTCATTTCATCTTGCATGTTATATGCCTGATAAAGCAGCGTTTGTGAGCTCAGTGCTGATTTGTGTACAGCCTTTACTGGGGAAACCTCTGTTTCTACCGCTTTAAAGCACCTCCTGCTGGCAGAGAATGAATTTGGATTTTCAGTAAATCCATCTGATTTACGCAGCAAACATATTTTGCTTGTTATCAAAAAATAATCTTCTCTAAAGGGACTACTTAGCTGTTGTCATTGATTCTATTTGGAAGTCTACCGGAAGTTAAGTTAGGGCCACAAAAGCACGCATGCGCAGTAACGTTTGTTTATGTTGTTGCCGTTGAAACCGTCTATAAAACATTACATATTATATCTGCTAATTCAAAGATGAAGTGTGTAGTTTTTTTATTCCACTAGTGGCACCAAATGCAAAAATTATAATTGGAATAAAGGAATGGTTCACCAAAAAATGAACATTTGCTGAAAATGTGAATTTCTTAATCAGAAATGATCTGGAGAAATTCAGCATTGCATCACTTGCTCACTAGTGGATCCTCTGCAGTGAATGGGTGCCGTCAGAATGAGAGTCCAAAAAGCTGATAAAAACATCACAATAATCCACAACTAATCCACACAACTCCAGTCCATCGGTTAATGTCTTGTGAAGTAAAAAGATCCATGTTTGTAATAAACAAATTAATCATTAAGACGTTTTTAACTTTAAACCATTGCTTCTGGCTAAAATATGAGCCCTCTATATATAACATATTCTCCAGTGAAAAAGAAAGAAGAAACAAACTCATCTCCATCTTGGATGGCCTGAGGGTAAGTACATTTTAAGCAAATTTTCATTTTTGAGATAACCGTTCCTTTAAACATGCATTTTGCATTTTCTCTGTATCATATTTAAAATATAAACAGTTCACATGGGTAACAATAACAATGCTTACATGATCTAACAATCTGTTTTCATTTTCCCTCTCATGCTCGAAGAACTTGTCCAGGCCATGGGCTTTAAAAATACGCTCAGACTCATCAGAGAAAAGAACAGCGTCGCCATCAAATGCCACTCTCAGCTGGGTCTCAGACACCTCGATTTGTTTTTCTGGCATAAACATGGTGGCTGCTGCAATCCCTGTAAGAAAACACAAAGACAAAGATAAAGCTCACCAGCCTAAAGGAAAAAGCAGTGTGATGAATGACATTTAAAGGGTGTCCTTTAAAGACATTAGGACCCATTAAGCCTCAGTAAAACAAATAGGTCATTGGATTGTTAAGTCGATCTGGAGTTCAATGCGTTCCCCACTTCAGTTAGTTTTATTTAGCTTATTTTATATACACAATTATTTCTGCAATAATTAATATGATGCTCGTGTGCTCAAGGGTTCATTTAATGGCAAAAACATTTTAAATGGCAAACTGCAAGAGCAATTCCTTTGGAGTCACCATGACCACTAAGTAATTTGGCACTTTTCATCATTCAAAGTTATTGACAGGTTACCTTTCAAACACTATTACAAGTCTAATATCTGTAAGGCACACCTGTTCATGATTTTTAAACTGGTTTCTTGGTAAGTTCACTTCATATGGTTTTGCTATACTTTGTATGTCATTGAGACATGTACTTATACCAATTCTGCATCATATACTATAACTTTTACTCACCATTTGTGAATTCAATTTGATTAAAACATTTTACGCAACTATATTTGGCTGGGAAAAACTCCTATGAATATTGTATTTATTAACATAACATCAAAGGTCTCTTGTTAGCACTTTGTGCACTGTTTGTTGCACAAAAAATGTCACATTATTCCTTTGATTTAATGAATGTAATTGTGCTACAAGATGAAGTACTAGGCAGTTGCATGTGTTATCAGATATTTACTGTGTACTAACCTTCAGCGAGGGCTTCCTGAACCTTTTCAGCATCAGCAGACAAATACAAGTTTGTATGCCATGCTTTCAGGTACCCAATGGGGCTGCTACCTCCTGTCATACAGAACCGCTCAATGAATAGATCTGGGGATGAGAGAAGAATATTAAACAGCAATTAACATTTCATGAGAGCCAGATATTATTACATTTACATTTACATTTATGCATTTGGCAGACCCTTTTATCCAAAGCAACTTACATTGCATTCAAGCTATTGTTACACATTATTCAGTTATTACCATATCCAGCACACAGTCATGCTTTTTTTTTTAAATGTTTTTATTTAGAATACACTCTCAGAATATTTTTTTTACAAAAGCTGTTCTGAGGCAGTACCCTTTCAAAAGGTACACCTCAGTATTTTATTTACCCATAAATAAAATACATTTTGAAAAGGTATGTGTGATTAAAAAAGAGCGTTGATCTGTAAATATAAATGTGGCTGATTTGGCGGTCTGTGATTTATAGGGACACCTAGTGGTGTGTTTGCAGTTCTGAACAAAAACAATGAATTGTAGAAATGCTCTATTAGCATTTAACCATGATTATTTTGTTTACAGAGATAACGCCAGTATTATTCAGCTGTCACGACTCACGAGATCTCAAAATGGGCGCTCTTATTTCCATATAAAATAAAACAGCTTTTATAGCTGTTATAGCTGTTATAGTCTTCCTTTCACGTGAGTACACATTTAAATACATTTATCAAAAGTGGTATTAGCTAATTTATCTGTAAAACCTTTTTAATGAATGGCCGTTAGAAAAGAAAATAGGCTTTCCTCAAGTTATTTAAACAGTGTTTAAACGGTCATAGTCTTCACTTAGAAGATTTCACTATTTTGACACCTCAGTTATGAATTGTTTACCAGATGGAAAGCTTGGATAATGTGCTCCTTTTAGCCTTTGACACATGGGTGCCAGCTCAGTAAGACATCAGCAGCAGGTTTGATTTACATGACATGTCAAGCCAAGTTTGGCCAGGAGTAAAAGAAGGGATAAGGTACAGTCAGCTGATCAGTATAGTAAAATGAACCCCCATCAGCATCCTGGTGTAGAGTGGTGGGGTCTTGTATCATCCTGAAGGTGTTTATTTTGAGATAATGATAATAATTTTGCGATAGCTCTACATTATTACACTTATTATAAGACTACTCAATCCGAGCAGCTGAGTCCTTAGTAATCTTCAAGATTTGGCTAAAAACACATCTCTTCCATCTATATGGGCAGTCGTGGCCTATTGGTTAGAGAGTCGGACTTTGTAACCCAAAGGTCACAGGTTCGAGTCTCAGGGCCGGCAGGGATTGTAGGTGGGGGAGTGAATGATCAGTGCTCTCTCACACCCACAATACCACAACAACTGAGGTGAGACCCTTGAGCAAGGCACTGAACCCCCAACTGCTCCCTGGGCATGTGTTCACAGTGTGTGTGTGTGTGTGTGTTTGCTCACTTCTCACTGCTGTGTGTGTGCACTTGGATGGGTGAAATGCAGAGCACAAATTCCAAGTATGGGTCACCATACTTGGCCACACATCATGTCCTTTCCTTTATTTGACCCTCTAACTCTAGCACTCTCTATTCTATTTAGGCTAACTGAGACTTGTCATAGCACTTGCATATCATTGCTCTTTTGTTGATTTTGATTGCTTCCATTTTCCTCATTTGTAAGTCGCTTTGGATAAAAGCGTCTGCTAAATGACTAAATATAAAACGCAATGTACTTGGCAAATAAGTGAATCGACATTAAATATTGATTTGAGCTATTTTATCACTTAAAAAATGAAACTGCTGAGTGCAGTATATGAGACATGAAACTAGTAGGAAACTGGATGACGGGAACAGTGTCAAATATACAGTTTAGCCTCCTTATACAAAAATATGTGACCTTTGACCAGAGGATGCCATGACTGACCAATCAGAATCAAGTATTCCTGAGAGCCATTAAATAACGAGATATATGCAGGTAAGAGATGTAAAATGAAGCTCAATTAAATAAAAAGGCTCAGCTGAGAGGAAATGCATTGAGCTTAATGCTATGTGATTGGCTGATGACACCTCAATATCTGTGACATTGAGGAAAGCAGTAAAAATATTTTCATATCATTAATTGATATTGCTAAATAACTATAAAATGTTTTAATAAAGTATGAATATGATTATTAGTGATGTGTATGCATCTAGGCTAACAGGGTTATTGTTCTCCAGTGAGATTAGCTAAGAAACATGAGAGACATTTTCAACACTCTTGATATTTTAGATCAAATAATCCTTCATGTAATCTGATTGGCTCTTGTTTCAAAGCACCCCCCCAATAATTATTGGGCTTTAGATGAAAGAAAAATAGGTCCATTCTTATTTGTTGTATTCTTTGTATAATTTTAGCTTTCTTCTTTGCAGTGATGGATTTTGGAACTATTGCGGCATCAGACTCACATTTATCATCTAACAAACATCTAACATTTTCATGGTTCAGGACATGAAGTTCTGACTTCAAATGGTTTTTGAAGCGTCAGTTCATATCCGCATATTTGTTGTTTTGTCCAAAGAGAGGCCAAAGGATGGAGAGAAGTTTGTTTTTTCTTCAGTCAGCCACCGGAACGATCAAAACCAATCCAGCTGGGGCGCTGAAGGGAACTGAGCAGGAAGTGGCTGGTTTGTGATACAAAGGTTAGAGGTGTCACATGCATCTCTGTGGGAAGATATGATTGGCCAACTGGAGATTTATCTTCTAAGAAAACATTTGCATTGCCAGTTTTGTGTCCTCAGAATCATGTCGTTCCTTTGTATCCCATGCCTTTGACTTATTGATTATCAATAATATAGCATAGCAGTGTAACATATAGCATAACATTTTACTGTTTTGTTGTTTTTGATTCCATGATGAGGCACCTTTATTTCTTTCTTTTTATTATTATTTTTAAATTAGTAAATGATGACAGTTTTCATTTTGGGGTGAACTATCCCTTTAATAATTAGCCTATCATCCATTGTCAACACCGATCACCCAAGGGTAGCATTTTTTGCAAGAATTGACATTTATGACCATTTACATGTTTGTGGAAAGTATGAATCCAGGTTATTAGAAGGTCAGCAAATTATACTTACTGTGGTAGTTGATGGTGTTGATGAGTCTGATGCCTACATGAGCATGGTTGTAGGTTACCAGCACAATATCAAAAAGCTCCTCGCTGTCTGGATAGAGCTCCCGCAACCGGTTATTTACTGTCTCCAGTGCCTGAGGAAACACGCAAAATAATCAAATGAAGTAAGTAGTAGACAGTGAGAATATTGCAGTCAATACTGATAAAGGAATAGCTCACACAAAAATGAAAAGTTGCTGAAAATGTACTCACCCTCAGGCCATCAAAGATGTAGATGAATTTGTTTGTTCATCGGAAAAGACTTGAAGAAATTTAGCATTACATCACTTGCTCAGCATGAGAATAAGAGAATGAGAGTTCAAACAGCTAGGAAAAAAAACATCACAATAATCCACAAGTAATTAAGTTTACAACATTTGTGTTTGTAATAAACAAATTCACCATTGAGATGTTTTAAATTAAAACTGTTGATTCCAGCTAAAATATCCCTCTAGCCATAATATTGCTTCTCCAGTGAAAAAGTCATCTTGCCAGTCCAAAACAATTCTAAACAAATATGTTGGTGGATTTTGCTGTAAGAGGACAACAGGGAATTAACTATTTACACTGGAGGAAGCATTATTATGGATTATAGACTCATATTTTGGACAGAAGTAACTGTTTAAAGTTAAAGCATCTTAATGATGCATTTGTTTATAAACGCGCAGCTTTTCACTTCACAAGACGTTAACTGATGGACTGGAGTTGTGTGGATTACTTGTGGATTATTGTGATGTTTTTATCAGTGGTTTGGACTCTTATTCTGATGACGGCACCCATTCACTGCAGAGGATCCATTGTTGAGCAAGTGATTTAATTTCTTCAGATCTGTTCTGGTGAAGAAACAAACTCATCTACATCTTGGATGGCGAGTGAGTAAATTTTCAGCAAATTTTCATTTTTGGGTGAACTATTCCTTTAAGGCAATGTCTAAAAAATAACTCTTTATAAATTGATAATGCATGATATTTTATTGTGCATTATTACCTTAACAAATGGGAATGCTGGGCCTGGAGCAAAGGGCTCATTTTCGTGCTCCACCTGATACCTGAGGTACTCCTCTATTCCTTTCTGCTCGAACACCTTCTGCTCTTTCTCTGTGCGGAACAGAACCCGCGATGACACAGCAATGGTGACCGCATTCTCTGGTTTGGGCTGAAGAGAGATGGTGAAAGAGTGAGACATTCACTGTGAGACATTCATTACAAATGTTGAGCATATAACACACTCTGTTTGTTAAAAGCATGTGCACTGATTTCATAAAAGTGGTCTATATGACTTGTGCACTATCACAAATCTTCTGAAGTCAAAACATAGCTTTGTGTGACAATTTTTTTAAATATATTTTTCACTATAATAATCTTCATCTCCATCATAGCTCTTGAATTCCATTTGAATATGAGTATATTTACATCTAACATATTGTATACTGTTAATTTTAGTAAATTTAGTAGTTTTATTACGTTCTTTTGTAATTTAAAAAAAAAATAGTTATATTTATTTCAGTTTTAGTTGTTTTTGTACTGTAACTTAAATGTATTTTATTTCTGTTTTTTTATTTTATTTCTATTTTTTTAAGTAGATTATTTTCATCTATTATGTATATATATACAGTGTGTGTGTGTGTGTATATATATATAGTTATTTAGTTAGTTAATCTTTACTTTAATTAACAAAAAAACTATTTTTAATAGTTTTACTTTTGGTGTACAATAACAACACTGTTCAAAACAAGAACCAGTGACATTTAAGATCATTGATTTAAAACCTGGCAAGACATATCAAGACCGATAGTTCACCCAAAAAATAAAATTCTGTCATTGTTTACTCACCTTCAAGTCATTTTTGGGTGAACTATCCCTTTTATGCACCACATTTGAATATACATAAGCACACACGAAGGGAGAATTTATTGAATAACAATGCCACTAATGTATCACATAACTTCAGATGACTTAAAATATAGCTCAGAAGCCATATTGACCACTCGTTACATAAAATGATGACAATTATTTTCATTTTTGGGTGAACTATCCCTTTAAAAAGAGCCAGCAAGAAATAAATTCTACAGAGTGCATAAAGCAGCTGAAAGAACAGTATGAAATGCAATAGTCATCTCTCCACAGCAAGCAATCATGCGTCATTACAGATTATCTCTTAAAGTGAGAAGGTAGAATAGTGTGATTAATGAAGAGCACATTAGGATCTCTGGTTTCAGAGTAGATCGGACAGGACTGGATAATTTGAGATTATCATGGTCATCACAATAGCTCTTTCCCCAATTTTATTGTTCAGTCAGTATTTCATATGCAGCCAGTCACAGACAACTAAATGTGATCCAGTGATACAAAAATTCATTTCCAAGTAATGCTGTCAACCTGTGTTATGTAATTTAGTTGCCGGTGATGCATCAGGTGGTATATAGTCAGTAATGTGATTCACAGCAGCAGAGCATAAAACAAGTACAGTGCCTATGTATAGTCACATGGCCACACATCAACTGAGTATGTCACAGGAAGAGCAGGGCTAGTTAATTTTGGAAAGGGGCTACCGCATGACGCAGACCTCTGTTCGTGCTGTTCAACACGCCCTCAACCGAGCGACAACCCTCCAACCCCAGACATGTACATGCCTGGGGGGTTATGGGAAAAGGACAAGCCTGTGTAAATTGATCTGTGATGAGTTAACAGTCTCTTTCCCCAAAGAACCGGAGAACGATTTGCCATTCCAGATGAGTCATGTCGCATCGTGTCTCTCGCTCGTGCTGGGAGATCCTGAGAGGTTTGAGCAGGACTGGGAAATGTTTGAAGATATAGGGTATTTCAGGTGGTTGTGGAAAAGAGACATCACCAGGAAATGAGAGTGGATAAGTGACCACTGCATTACAGAGGGAATGGGGCCAGAATTGAACTATTCAGCACATTGCTAGAGGGAACATTTACTCTAAAAGTCCTTTACAGATCAGGAAAAGTGAACATTGACCTGCTGTTTAGTATATGTCCTAACTGTTTAAATTGCAACTTTGGTGCCCACTTACCAGCTATATGTGATATTTTACTACAGATATTAGAGTTTTCTGAATCAGACAGAAACAATGCAAAACACAGGGAAATGAGTAAATGTTAAGGGGGGGGAAAGTTGTGAATATGCAAACAATTATAGTGTTTCTGGAAAAAAAAAAATTTATTTAAGAAAGAAAGAAAGAGAGTTATTGAGAGGAAAGAGTCTGAAGTGTTTTTTCTAGCTATGTAAAATTTCTATTTGTCGGTAAAAAAAATAATTTTAAGAAACACAACAAAACTAAATAATCGCATATGACTATCAAAGTCTATAAGTTTATAAAGACAAGTTAATTCATTCATTAAAAAAGTGTAAACCCTGATGACCATTGTTATTAAAGCTTCTGAAATTATGCATTTTGATCATTTGAGTTTTTATACATATTTTATTTAATTATTCAAATATTGCCACTCCTGGTTTCTGTAAATAAAATAAAAAGATAGCAGAAGTGGGAGGCCTTCAAATATTGTATTTGACAAGTGGGGCCATGGATACCAAAAGGTCGAGAACCGTTACTATAAACCATATTTTAGTGAAAAATATTTATTTATTTATTCAAATTTTTGTAATATATTCAAATGTTTTTTTTTTTCAAATGTTTATTTTCATATTTTTATTCTGCACTATTTCTAAGTCACTAAACAAATGCATAAATTTGTGAAATTCATGATAATTTTTCTGACTGCCAAATAATTTCTATAATTATATACTGTACATTTGTTGGAGTGTGTGTGTGTGTACTTGTTTATGCTACATTTTGGGGACCAAATGTCCCCACAAGGATAGTAAAACCTGAAATTTTTGACATTGTGGGGACCGGCATGCCGTGTGTGTGTGTGTGTGTGTGTGTGTGTGTGTGTGATAAAAAATGCATTAAAAAGGATTTTCACTTCACTCTTCGTCTTAGATTTTTGGACACCACTGTGTGTGATATTGTGGTTATGCTACTTATTCTAATTTTTCATTCTGCCATTTTCTGCCTTTCATGTGTGGTCAATCACAGGAAATCACAATTTCTAATGCATACAGCAAAAAATGTTGAATGCATTGCACAGGCACGTGAAAACTTAAAGCCGTATATCTCTTGCCTTTAGTTAAACACCACTGGCAGACACACTGACATATCTACTGAAAGACAGATATGGATTTCGAAATGAATTTTCTTTGCACCCAGTAATGTGACATAAACACACTGTCAAATGTACTAATAGCACCATCAAACTGAGCTCTTAAAATGCATTAACGTATTTATTTGTGTAAGTCCATATTGTGAGTCAAAAGGTCATGCGTTTAGCAGCGCAAAACAGAACAGATTGTTAATGAGACGGCAGAGATGAAAATCTGCATGACCCTTTGAAAATACTTACAAAGAATATGCCTCCCTCCACCTTCCTGGCCCGTCTGACAGGTCCCTTCATAAAAATTATAACATTTCATATCAACCTCCACGTCACAGGCATACAGATTTGTCTATTATGTAATGCATATCACAATACATATATGTTCATATGGATGAGATTGCCATAGTTGGAAATAAACAGGAAAACACAGGTGGGGCAGAAAGCAAATAACAGACAAGCCTTGTTGAGAAACGAACCAGCAAACAATCCTATCATGGTGACCAACAACAATATTGGAAAAACTGCTTCTGATTCAAAAAATAACACTGTATTTCACTAAGACGCATTGGTAAGTGATATTGTAGTGCTTTGGAGGAGCTGTTCCTATAGAGGGGTTTAGTTCTCCTGTGGAGATGTGTTATATAAACCGTGTGCTTGAAAAAGCTCCTCAAATGCTTGCTCAGTAGTATGCAGTGTTATTCATGGTTCAAACTCTTGATATAGAGACACTGGCACAGATACAGTTACAAACACCACGGGGGCTTCAAGATTGAGTATTAGTAGCAGCTCCCGGTAAATAAACTAAGTAAACTCTGTGTTTTCTTTCCCTTTGACCAAGCCGAAACTGAAACCCAAGCCATACACTGAACATTCCTTAAAAATATGAAGTGAGCATAGAAGATACCAGCACTCTTCAAAAATGTGGTTTTGTTGTGGTAAGTCTCATAATATTGGAGCAATTGTCCATTTTTATTTGGAAACGGCCTTGAGATTTCACAATAAATACCAGTTGATAGTAAACCTTTTACAAATCATTTCAGAGATCATTTCTGGCTATGATATTGACGAACTATATGCAGATGCTTTGCAGATGTGCTTTGGATCAATGCCATATTGAAAGGTTAACTATTTTCCCAATGGGTGTTTATTAGCTAACAAGTCATGGAGCTTTAATGCGAAGATCACAAGTGGACAATTTTTTTTTTATTTGTCAAGAGGCATTTTTAATCAGGGTTGTTTAAACAATTTTAAAAAATCAATATCAGGTTGGGATAAATAGTTTTATTATTATTGTTGTTGTTGTTAGGGCAAGTTGTCCTGTGCTTTTTATTGTACACCGTTAAATTTTCTTTTTTATGTTTTATAATAAGTCTTTTGAAAGAAGAATAAAGTCAAAAATGTATCAAAAAATAAAGTAAAGTAAAACAGTAATATTGTGAAATATTTCTACATTTTAAAACAACTGTTTTCTGTTATAATTTTCAGCATCATTACTTCAGTCTTCAGTGTCACTTGATCCATCAGAAATCATTCTAATATTACTGATTTGCTGCTCGGGATATATTTTTTTTATTATTTATTTAATGTTTATTCAAGATTCTTTCATTGAATAGAATGTTCAAAAGAACACCCTTTATTTGATTGAATTAGATTTTTGTCATAACAATGTAAAAGTCTTTACTGTCACTTTTGATCAAATCAATGCATCCTTGCTGAATAAAAGTATGAATTTCTTTCAGAAAGGAAACATCTTACTGACTCCACACTTTTGAATATAATGTCTGTTGTAATTTTACAACATTTATTACATAAACAATAAATGTAAATATTTAAATGTATATGTTTGTATATTATCATTTATATTTTGCTGTCTAATGGCAGGTTCCCATTTTGACAAATTACACTCTAGTGTACATGCAGTAAATGAACTGTAACGCCTCTGGTCAATAACGCTGGAAATATTTAACAGTTTTTTTTTTAATCAAGACTTTAGTGTATGTAAGACTGCAATGTAAGATTTTAATGAGTCTGTACAAAAAAAAAATCACTCACTCAAATAATATATTTTAATATAATTTCCATCACTTGGCTAATGTGGGTTCATTCATACAGGTCAAAGTGGCAGACTTTGGGGTGGTGACTTTCTATACCCGCAATGCTGGGAACAGGAACCATGAATCACTTCTGGGTCAGTCTGGGGCAAGCAGTGCAAGTGTTGGAAACAGGAGAAAACAAGAGGAGAACAAAGAGGAGAATGGCATTGCAGGTTATTAATAGATCTGGAAAAGGCCAGTGACGCTTAGAGTAAGTATAGAGCTAAAGGCTACGGCAGAGAGGGGAATTATCCACATGGTGTTGACCAGCTGCCTGTTGCACACACTGAGCTGCTTTTATGTCTGTTAAAGTGACTGTGCCATTTAATAACAAGTTTAAAGTTCTCTAAGTTACTAAACAAATGCACTAGGCCAGACAAAATCTCCTATTATAAAGCTCTGCCCTTGGCAGCAGTGTCACTATTTTATTCGCCATGCACAACATATGACATATGGCATTTTCGATATCTTTACGGTGGTGTTAGCAGAGTCTAAATAAGCAGTGGACGACTTAAAATGAGCTGCACCTGCTGTACCTCCGATGGCATTATCTCCTTACATTAGTACTGTTACCTAATAGTGCTATCATCCCCTCCTTTCCCATGAAACCTGTTCTGTTTCTGTTTTACAAACACTGACACCACAACCAGGCATCACAACATAAAAGGCTATGCTCCTCTTGTAATTATATTTCATGTAATTATGCTGTTCTGACAAGCTACAGATCAGTATGAAGGGAAAGTGACTGGAAATGCAGCTGGAAAAAAGGCACTGAAACATGTGCGCTACTGTATGTAAACATTCCACGCACTAAATAGCCCACAAAAGTGTGACCTCACCAGAAAAAGGACAGAAGCGATAGGAAAATTCACATCACAATGAATGTTAGAGTTGTCTATGCAAATATGATGCAAAAACTGAATGTGAATTCACAAATGGGACACTTACTGATTTGGGCTTCTTTGTAGAACCTACATTTTCATGGATATCCTTGCTGTCGTCCCAGGATGCTTGGCTATCACCGTTTGAGGCTGAAGGGCAGGTGTTGGGCATGGCGTCTTGCCCCTTCATGACCTGAACAGGGTCAAGACTCATTCTCCCCAACTCTTCTCATTAACGGCACACTTCTCCAGGGCTGTATCACGCTGTGCTGTTCTCTCAGTTCACATGCACAGCCTCTCTTCCACACACAGTGTATGTCTCCAGCTTTAGGTAGAACAGTATCCGATGCTATATTCCTGATTCAGTGTCTAATGATAGTGTTGGCTTTGGTTCTATGCGGCTATATCCTCTCTGCTCTGACGTTCTGCCTGCAGTCTGCTGCTGTGACGCGGTATGTGCTGATATCTACCCCTTCTCTCTCTTCCTCCCTCCCCACTCATCCCTCACTCATGCACATGCCATCCTCCTCGCTTTCCCTCTATTTGCTCTAATCTATCTGCATGTGCTCTCTCTCCCTCTCTCAAAATATAATATTCTGATTGGATCAGCATCTTCCAGCCAATGAATAATGGGCTTCCCTGACAGACAGCTAATCCATCCCCACAGACACATACACAGACAGACAGACAGACAGACAGACAGGTAGATAGATAGATAGATAGATAGATAGATAGATAGATAGGTAGGTAGGTAGGTAGGTAGGTAGACAGACAGACAGACAGACAGACAGATAGATAGATAGATAGATAGATAGATAGATATCTTCTCGCTGTCCCCTTAATGTCATTGTAATGGGGCAAAACAACCCATAACCCAATAATCAGTTGCTAGGCAGCACTTCAACCCCATGTACAACCTTGCCAGGGATTGGCTGTTTAGTTGGCGCCCTGACAACAGCCCTGGGGCCCAGAGTGACAAACTGTCCACACTGTCCAGTGGTTGGCTGCCCTCTTCTGGGTGAAGGAGGAATTATATTCTCATTCAAGGATTCCACAATATTAGAATGACATCTAGATATTCAGCATTGCAGCGTGTGAGTGTGATATTGCTTACAATAAACAATATTCGGTAATATAAGTTTTGGACAGTTAGTTTTGTGTATTTGCACTTCCTATTCATCTACAGAGTCACTCTGGGCTTTTCATTTCCCAATTTGGTGCACAAACCAACTCTACGTAAACTCTGCTCCTGGCTCTCTATGTATACCGCTGGTTTATGAACAAGTGGAGTGATAAAAAGTGAAATGGCCCATTGTTGTATTCTGAAACACTGCTCAGCCAATCATAAACAGTCAGAAACTAACTAATTGTACAAACTGAACACCATTAGGCTATATGTTTGAATCTGCATACATCGGCCTCATTTCACCCCATATAACAAGTGCAGAGGAGACTCGTGTTTGATCTCTCTGAGGAACGTTTAAACAACATTAAATAGCTGTCCATAAATATGAAACTAAATGAAAGCCACTGAAACTCTCAAACTGGCCTTTGAATGGATTCATGGTGTTAATGTATAATTTATTTTCTGCTGCAACGCTGTAAATGAGAGTCTCCATTATTGCAACCTCGCTGAGCCTCAAGCGATATATTTAGTATTAAATAGATAGAATTTAGTATGTAATCAAATTTTGTATTTTATAAAAATTGGATAGTTACAGTATTTTTTTGTCTTAACAATGACGCTCGTGGGACTTTTATTTTGAAGTACGGTTTGTCACGGAAAATCCCACACGTCAGCTCGCTTCACATCGTTTTTAGCGGCGGCACGGAAAGACAGAAAGTGCTTCCTGAAAGTCCAAACAAAACATGCGTTATTGCTTTATTTCTTAAGTTTTAAGCAAACAAAGTGTTTGAAATTAATCGGAAATTACCTGTTCATTAGAATAACAAGAATGGAGCATTCGGTGCCCAAAAAGTAAGTGAAAAGATTAGCTTGGCTAACCAGCTATCAGTCAAGCTAATATTTACAGGCCTCGTCTTACTAACCAAACTGAAACTGCAGATCAGTTAACGAACTAGAATAGATTATTGGGTTAATATCTTAATGTTCGTAATTAACTAAAGCTACAAGACCAGTTGTTGTTATGTTTATTGGTGCATATATAAGTTTAGGTTAGATTTTAACTTCTGCTGTCTGGACCCATGACGTTTTACGCATTAAATAAACTACGATTTTGTTTATTCATGACAGTAAACTGAAGAAACTCAGTGAAGACAGTCTTACCAAGCAGCCAGAGGAAGTGTTTGATGTCCTTGAAAAGCTTGGAGAAGGGTGTGTATTAACATTATACTTCTTAAGTGATGTTGTAGGCATAAGTTTTGTTTAAAAATTTAATATAATGACTTTTGTTTTTTTGGTTCAGATCATATGGCAGTGTTTTTAAAGCCATTCACAAGGAATCAGGCCAGGTTGTGGCCATTAAACAGGTTCCTGTCGAATCAGACCTCCAGGAGATCATCAAAGAGATCTCCATAATGCAGCAATGTGACAGGTAAAACAGTCTAATAATGAATAAAAAGTAACGTTTTACTAAACTCTCATTATTGGCTCTATATGAAACATTTCCCAACACTGCAGTTACTGTTTTCTTGTATTTTAACAGTCCTTATGTGGTGAAGTACTATGGCAGCTATTTCAAGAACACAGATCTGTGGATTGTGATGGAGTACTGTGGCGCTGGATCGGTGTCTGATATCATCAGACTGCGCAACAAAACGGTAAATACAATACAACTGTTTTAAATACACTACAGAACTTCATTGCATGGTTAGTAACACCAAAAAATTATTATTTTTTCTCTCTTGACAAGCTCACCGAAGATGAGATCGCCACAGTCCTCAAATCCACCTTGAAAGGTCTGGAGTATCTCCATTTCATGAGGAAAATCCACAGAGACATCAAAGCAGGGAATATTCTCCTCAACACAGAGGGCCATGCTAAACTAGCTGATTTCGGAGTGGCTGGACAACTTACCGTGAGTATTGAAACTATCTTGGCTTAATGTAGAACTTGCATAAACTGCTAGTTAAAGGTTTGAATATTACTCAACATTTTTATTAAAATATTCTATATTTTAGAATAATAGAAAAAGTCATTAAAAATATAAAACATCATGCGCTTTTTGCTTGTTTGTCTTTTTTTTTTTTTTTCATTATTTGTTGAATAAAAAAAATACAAATAGTGTAATTCCGTAGTGTGGACGTGTGGGAATTATGTTGTTTTAAACGAATACATTTTGTATTTTTAGCTTTTTCAAAAAAAAAGCCTCACTTTTTTCTTTATCATTGAGCCCAAATCATTCATTAAAAGTTTTTGTAAAAACTAAACATAATTTACATTAATATTCTAAGTATTTAAGTATCCAAATGAAAATTTTTTCTCTCATCCATGATCATCTAAGATCAGTTTCGGTCAAGTGTATCCAAACTGGTCGTGTATATCATGTTTCATGAACTAATCATGTTTATTTATAATGTCCACAAAAGGACACAATGGCGAAGAGGAACACGGTTATAGGAACACCCTTCTGGATGGCCCCTGAAGTAATCCAGGAGATCGGCTACAACTGCGTGGCAGATATCTGGTCTCTCGGCATCACATCCATAGAAATGGCCGAAGGAAAGCCTCCTTATGCAGACATTCATCCAATGAGAGTGAGTGGAACATGCTGAGAAGTCCTTGATGTGGAATTTAAACAAGAAACTGGTTGCTGATGGTGTCTTGTTTTGTCTTTTTGTGTCATCAGGCTATTTTTATGATCCCCACAAACCCTCCACCCACTTTCCGCAAGCCAGAGCTGTGGAGTGATGAATTCACAGATTTTGTGAAGAAATGTCTGGTGAAGAACCCAGAGCAGAGAGCAACGGCCACTCAACTGCTCCAGGTATAGGAAGAGCCAAAAATATTGCTAACTACTAGTTCCTGTGTATGATTCATACAGCTATTTATTCATTCCCTGCTTTATTTTGGGGATTTGTTTTTTGGTTTTCCATCCAAGTCCTGTTCATAAACATCTGGTATGCTTTTCATTGTCTATCCGGCAGCATCCATTTATAACCAATGCTAAGCCGGTGACCATCCTGCGGGACCTGATCACAGAGGCCATGGAGATGAAGGCCAAGAGACAACAGGAGCAGCAGAGAGAGCTGGAGGAGGATGACGAGAACTCGGTGAGATAATTCACCGACGTTGTATATTAGTTCTTCAGTTTACGTCAGCGTTTGTGTTGTAGCTGATGTCGTATGTGACTGCATTGTGCAGGATGAGGAAGTGGAAGTGGATTCCCACACCATGGTGAAGTCTGGTTCAGAGAGCGCTGGAACCATGCGAGCCACAGGCACCATGAGCGACGGTGCTCAGACCATGATCGAGCACGGCAGCACCATGCTGGAGTCTGACCTGGGCACCATGGTCATTAACAGCGATGATGATGATGAGGAGGAGGAGGTAGATCTCGGCTCGATGAGGAGTGAGTATTTATGTATTTTTCCTTACGTTAACACTTTTGTGCTGCTTTGAGAAATGTTTAATCTGATGTTTTTTTCCTTTAAACAGGAAATCCTACATCTCAGCAAATTCAACGTCCATCCTTCATGGACTACTTCGACAAACAAGACTCAAATAAAGCACAAGAGGGTTACAATCACAACCAGCAGGACCCGTGTTTAATTTCCAAGACCGCTTTCCCTGATAATTGGAAAGTGCCACAAGATGGAGATTTCGATTTTGTAAGTGCTCTGATGATGTTCTTATGATCGGTTGTTTATGCATAAAGCTGAATCAAATGAGTCACTGTGTGTTTCTGTCTGTGAAGCTGAAAAACCTCGATTTTGAGGAGCTCCAGATGCGCCTTTCTGCTCTGGACCCCATGATGGAGCGAGAGATTGAAGATCTGCGGCAGCGCTACACAGCCAAGAGGCAACCCATCCTTGACGCCATGGATGCGAAGAAACGCCGGCAGCAGAACTTCTAACCGACTTCACAGATGCTGAAGCTTCAAAGCTGGCTGGCCAGATCTTATGTCCCCTTCTGTGTTCAGTCTTTGTACTGATGCATCTTATTCTAGACTCCTGCTGTTTGTACATTCGAAGAAGGTCCCAGTGGATGTATAAAACCTAAAATCACGATTTGTTAGTTTGTTCTTTAGAATTCAAAGGGCACAATATTAGGAGTTCACTTTAAACAGAACAAATTATTCACAATCTTAATCAGTCTCACTCTCTATTGTTATGAAGTTTAGGCTTTTCTTCCTTAACTTTAAAATTCAAGCCATCTCTACATCCGTGGTTAATACTTTCTTAATACTGTAAATGAATCCAAGGCGAAATTTACTGTGAAAATGTGAAGTTTTGTGGCTGAATTTTTAAGAAATGCTGGTTGGACTGCTGCAAAGTCATTTTTAGTGTGAATGGATTACTAAACCAAAGACAATCAAAAGTAGAGAATGCCTTCGAGCGCTTGATAACCCTTTTTTTGAAGTTTGCATCACCAAGCTATAGGTTAGTATTCTGCTAATTTGGGACCATTTTAGAGTAAAGATGCCACTGTCATCGTTACTGGTATTAATTTAGAAAGAAATGGGACCGTTCCTGCAGCTATGCTTCCCAATTTCCCATCCCATCAAAATTCCTTGTCGGCACAAAGTGAGGTTTGAAACATCTGTCCACAGCTTTGTAAATATGCATGGCTTATTTATGCTGAATGTCACTTTCTCGGTTTCTGAATGTTTCTGTGTGATGTCTTCCCTATGGTCTCTTCGCTGCCACTGGCTTTTTGATAACTTGTGGCAAGTATTTGTGAGGAAGTGAGAACTACTTTTCCTGTGCCCCATTTTAAAGTTCTCGTTTTATCTCAGGCGTTGCTCGGCTTTGAACTGTCTCTCTTCTGGTCTTTTTCAAAGATCGAGTCATTCCAATACAGTTGATTTTGTTTCTCATTATGGTAATGGTACCATCATTACTAGGCCTATTGAGTCTCCATAACTACCAAAAGCAATACAGCAACTCAAGGACATAGTAATGTAACAATGCCAGTAATGTGAATGACCTAAACCAGTTGCTGAATCTTTTCAGAGAAGCGTGAGTTGTTTTAAATAGACTTTAAAATGACTCTCACAATGTTTATGCCCTGATTGTGGACTGATGATGTCTATAAATCTGAGTTGGTTTGAAGTATAGTCTGCTAATTATTTTTCTTTTTTTACAAAAGCTTATTCATAAAATAGTTAGGGATGTTACCAATGCCTTACATTTCCTGCAGTTGTGAGTTATATCAGTTTATTTCATACTCTGACATTTACATAAGCACATTTTTACTGAACACTCTAATTTATTGTGCGTTATTCATAATGTATGTTATTTTTTGCACTCTGCATAGAGTTTTTGAATAAAGGTCTGTTACTTGTCTCCTTAAACTCCATGTGCACTTATTTCACAACAATACACAGACAAACCAAACAAAGGGAAAATTTTAATGATTTCCAGTCCTAGAAAATTAGTAAAATGTTGTTCTATTTTTTTTTTAGCTCAAAATTTTTTTCTTAAATAGAAATTGTTCTTTTTGAGAGCAAAAAAACTTACTTTTTTTTTTCAAAATTAAACTTTTTAGTCTGAAGTTACAAAAACATGGTTTGAATATGATTTTAACATTCCCCCAAACAATTTAAACTATAAACACTTTTTTTTAAACTACAGTAATTAAGCTAATATTTATAAAATTATATTTAGGCCTACAAACCATAAAAAACAGAAGATGAAGACTTCTTAACTGGTTACATTAATTACCGTAATCACTCTATTACACAGAGCTCTGCTTTATTCTGTCATGTGACAACTACTATATTTATGCATAAAGACCTGTATCAGCTTGTTTAACCATACATGTTCTGTCTACGATTTATTTCCTTGAACTTTCTCCTAAATATAGTTCCATACTGTGCGACATGTTATTGAAGGATCGTAAATACAAATGTCTCTATATGTGGGTCGTTATGGTAGGAATAGCTGACGCCTACTGGAAGTGAATCCCAACAAACCTGCTTTACTCTCATTCACTAACTCAAGTAGAAGTTTACCGACAGCTGTGCTTCGCGGCGGGTGTCGTTGGGATCTCAGTGTTCAGAGATGTCTGCGGTTATTAGGAAGATCATTCACACTGCAGCTGCTCCAGCCGCCATCGGGCCTTACAGGTGAGAGTCTGTCTGTCTGCTGTTCAGTCAAACCAGCATGTTTACGTTCCTCAGCAAACGCACATGTGACATGCTCTAGCATATGGATATAAAACACCTCCAGCTATGCATTTAACAGCCAGCATTGAGCAACAAAAGACCTGACATAGGCTGCAATGCAATATTTGTTCGAGGCGTGTCTTTACAAAGCGCACTCAGCAACTTTGTGCTGGAGATTTGGTGCGATTTACTTTTCATAAACTGTTTGGATGAGATGGATTTTATTCAGAGAAAAATTCCATATACACCTAAAGCCCCTATTAGACAAGGCATATACAGGTAAGAGTCTTCTCATTCACTTTAATGTTACACAACAATAGCATTTAGATTCAAAACGGTTTTCAATTGTAAAATAGGGATTTTATGCATGCATTATGATAATATTTCTGTAACGCTCCATAACACAACCGTTTTATCATTTTAACTGGGGGCTTCAACCCCCTTTATAAAAATATAAAAGGGTTTCTCCAAAGAAAAAAAAGAAAAGGCATTTACCATTTACTAAGAGCTTTTTATTTTAATTAATTAATGTATTTATTTATTTAGCATAAAATGCACTTGAAAGTGGTTACAATAGGGGTGTTGATGTTTTAACCAATAGACAGTAAGAGGAGGTGTCAAGTTCATTGACTTGACAAGAGGTCAATGCGGTATCTTCTGCTTTAACAGTATGGTTATGTTAAAAATGGCTTTGGAAAAGTATTTCTGGCACTAGATTAGTGTTTTTTGTTTTGTTTTTTGCATATATTCTACATTATATACATTTCACTTTATGCTCAGCTGATTACTGTACATCATTAAACCAGCATGAATCAATATTGATTAGATTTAATGTATGAGCTGACCTATGATCTTGCAGTTGTGTAAACGTTGTGCTAAAACAACTGGCAGTAATTTTTGCATTGTATAACTTACTGAAGTTGTCTTGTATTAGACACATATTAACTTGGACTTGATATTGTCTTGGACTATGATCTCTCAAGCTGAACTTACAATTGATCTTTGTGGTCCGCAATGCTACTGTGTGATATTTTAGATTATATAATATTAAGTATCCAATTTCTGATTAATAATATCCAAATATACTATGCCCAACCTTAAATAAAGCAAGAAAACTTGATCGGCTGTTGGGCTAGTTATAACTGCAGTGCACTGTTTGTGCCGACAGAAGGCAGAGGAAGACAACATTTCCCACAATGCATTGTAATGTATATTAGTAAAACATCCTTATTCCTTCCTAAATCAGAGTTCACTATTAATTCACATTTTAAATTATATTGCTACTACATTCAGCCAGGCCGTTTTGGTGGACCGTACAATGTACATCTCAGGACAGATCGGCATGGACGTTGGTGGACAGTTGGTGGCAGGAGGAGTGCAGGCTCAGGCCAAGCAGGTGACAAAACGCATATAGTGGCCCTTAAATAATTGTTGACATTTTGATGAATATCATACACAATCATGTATTAGAATTATATTTTAAGTAATTAATATATTAAGTATATATGGTCAGTTTGGATTTCACGTTGACTTTAATACACAAACTAACAAGTTTTATTACACAAAGCAGTTATTTTCACTTAAAAATCCAATATTGGATAAATGTAGTTATGCATGTTTCAGTGTTTTTCCTTACAACTACATAGGCACTCATTAATATGGGGGAGATTCTGAAAGCTGCTGGATGTGGATATGAAAATGGTAAATCATCAAGCATCACCTGCTTAAAGTAATAGCTCACCCAAAAATTTTAATTTGCTGAAAATGTACTCACCCTCACGCCATCTAGGATGTATGCTGTATTCCATATGGCAACCCAAAGCAACGGTTTGAAGTTAGAAATGATGGATTTGTTTCTTACAAACATGTAGCTTTTCACCTCACAAGACACTAATTGATGGACTGTAAATTACTTGTGGATTATTGTGATGTTTTTATCAGCTGTTTGGACTCGCATTCTGACGGCACCCATTCACTGCAGAGGATCCACTGCTGAGCAAATGATGTAATGCTACATTTATCCAATTTTTTTTATGATGAAGAAACAAACTTATCTACATCTCAGATGGCCTGAAAGTAAATTTTCAGCAAATTTTCATTTTTGAGTGAACTTTTTTTTTTTAACATGTCAGTTCTTATAAATTTTCAGGCATTTTATAAACTGTACTTTTATTTTATCTTTTTTTTTTTCTTTTTTTTTGCAGTTGTCAAAACCACAGTGTTGTTGGCAGACATTAATGACTTCAATAACGTCAATGATGTTTACAAGCAGTGTGAGTATGAATAAAAGAATCATGGTGGAATAATTCATCACAGAGTGTCATACACACATACAACCACAGATTTGCCTTCCGTTTCAGTAGTCTTGCTAATGTAGAAAACCTCATAATTGGGAATGACATTGGTGTCCTTTGTTGTGGAGTTAAAAACAATCATGACATTTGTGTTCCCTGTATATACCTTCCTCTAAAATAACTTTACTTCCCATCCTGCACTTTAGTGCTAATGCTTTATGCAAGTTATTGATTATTCAAATGTTCCACAATGATGCCTCTGTGCATCCCTGGGTATTTCCTCTTGAACACAATGCTGATGGGTAATCCTATCCTGTCTGCGTGTAAAGGGATACAGTGCAGTTCTGTGAAACGAAAGCCTCCTCTTTACGAGGACAACCCATCATCACTGCCTCCTACCACACAGAACTTTCCGTGATGTGACATGCAAACCTGCAGCATCAACAAATACTCTGAACTGAATTCATGTCATTCTCTCTTTAAAACTTATGATGCAATTAATGATACATATAAACACAGGCATAAGAGGCTGCTTTTCATTATCACAAGAACTATACCAGATGAAGATTATATCTTATATAGCTCAACTTTACTGCCAGTTTTGTTTATCTTTGTCATCAGTAAAGAACACAGATGGGTTTTTTTTTGTCTTTCTTCAGTTTTCAAGAGCAATTTCCCAGCTAGAGCTGCCTATCAAGTAGCTGCCCTGCCCAGAGTGAGTATTAAACACAGACTAGTTAGTGGTGTTTGCTAAGTTAACTACACACTACGGTTCAAAAGTTTGGGGTCAGTAAATCAGCCTATTAGAATGACTTCTGAAGGATCATGTGACACTGAAGACTGGAGTTATATGCTGAAAATGTAACTGTCATTACAGGAATTAATTACATTTTAAAATATATTAAAATAGAAACATTATTTTAAATTGTAAAAAATGTCTCGCATTATTACGGTTTTTAATCAAATAAATGCAGCCTTGGTGAATATAAGAGACTTCTTTCAAAACATTTAAAAGTCTGACCAAAACCTTTGAACAGTTGTGCAAGTATTAAACTTGGCACACAATCCATCTCACACTGCTTGAGCTATGGAGATGAAGAATACCTCAAATTATATGACTTCTTGTGGAGAGTTGTGCTGTTACTTTACTGTAAGTGATCAACTTGAGTTAAAAAACGAGGAAAATCCCATAAATCTGCATTGTGTTTATACCTCATTTAAACACTTTCTGTTTTACAGGGGGGACTTGTTGAGATCGAAGCGATCGCTGTGTTGGGGCCCATCACGGATGCCTCCTGACTATATGAACCCAGCATGAATCATAAATTGTAAATACAGTTATACGGAGACAAACCACATCCCAGATTACAAAATCAATCAGACATTTAACCTCCCATTAAACTGATAACAGGGAAGTCACCAAGTCTGTTGCCCAGTTTGCTAATATAAACATGCTATTGAGGGTTTCCAATTTACGGTTGATCATCATTATATATTCTATAATAGCAACAATTCAAAACCCAGTTCAATTCAGCTTTATTTTTAAACTTGTCATTATCACATTAAATCAACCACAACACAAAAACAACATTACTTGCATTTGTTGAGTTAAATCTGTCGTGTTTGTTGCAGGAAAACATTAGCATACAATAAATAAAACCAAAAGGCCTGTTTTTCAAATATTATGTCCATTGTCATTTAAAATGTATGTAACATTTTATTTCAGTTGGTTAAAATATTACATAATTATATAAATAGCATTCCACAATTTTCATATTCTCTTTGGCTTTTTGCATTTTTTATAGAGGGGTAAAGCCACTAAAATAGGCACCGATATTAAATATTGAAGGAAATATCTAGCTAAAGCCAGCAATAATAATTCAATAAACTATAACTGGAGTGGGATGTTTGTAATCTTTGTATATAAAGACAGGCACAGAGTCTCTGAAGACCAGTTGGTCTATATCTTGGCAACGAACAAGCAATATCTATTTAATAAATAAGCTAATGTTTCACTGTATTTTTAAACTATGCGTATGAAATCTTGATTTTATTGAAAATAGGTGGTTGAGTCTGGATTCTGTAGTAACTGTGCCAAATGATGCACACTTAACTATCTTCACCAGAGGCTGAAAGAGATTAAGTGGTATGGGAAATCAGACAAGATATTTATCCTCGGGAGATGATGAACTTTTTAGGTCTGTCTTGCATCGTATTACGCTACTTACCAGGTGCTTCCTCTGGTGGGGAAGATTCGGCCTGGGCCTCAGTTGTATTTTCTGTGGAAATAGAGATGCATGTAATTATTTCCATTAATTTAGTTTAGGCTTAATTCATATTTTTTTTTATTCATAATGGTTGATAATTGGTAATAAATTTGTTACTAAAAAAAATAAGTAAAAAAGTTTATTAAAAACGAACTCAAATTCTCATTCATATGCAGTATATATATATATATATGATAAATGTATCCGTCTACAGAGAACGTTAGCTGATTGTATCTTTTTAGGACACGTCCTGTGTGTTTCTCACGTTGGACTTTCTAAAACAAATTAAAAATATAAAATGAGTATTTAAAATCAGTTGCTGTGTCCAGCAGAGTATTAGTTCTTGTTGCATTCTGTTCTGTGGTTAGTCATTATGTTATTTGACAATGTCAAAGTTTTTTTTCCATATTGCACCCAAGACATTTGCATCCGTGGATAAATTGTCATTTACATTTAAAATTCAGGCAGTGAGGCATGCTATGGCCCTCGCCACATTTAAGATCTGGCCAAAGGAACTACTGTTAAAGATGAAAATAATGCACTACTCCCAATTCCATTTTTACTGTGTATTCATAAACCAGAAATCAAGCTCTCTCTCAAGGTTCAGTTCTCCTAACCTTTTTCAGACCATCAGATTTCAGAACATCTGCTAGAAACCCTTAGTAAAACGTTCGGTAACAGGGCTGGAAAGGGGAAACTAAGCAGGGCAGTGTTGTACTCCTGGGTCACCGAACAGTTAGTAGGACACTTGTCAGGTTACTTAGTGTTAAACAAACACACTATTACCTGTTTAAACTAGTGCCATCACCTTTCACTTAAGTATGAATGTGTAAAATGGTGCTTTAACTTCTTATAACAATACAAAGGTATTCCAGGAAGCCTTCATTGCAAAAGAGAATGTGCACAGTGTTTTGCATCTAGAGATACGTCCCTTGAAAGTACCAAAGCCATTTGCATGCACAAGCCCAGAACACAAGGTATTATGTACTTTAATCTTGAAGAACTACTCTGCGCCAGTTTTTCCATGAGACTTTGCTCACAGTCCTTTTAAGTTATGGAAACTGGCAGAAACCTGACGTGCTGTTGTCTGTAAATGTGAAACGTACCACTTGGTGCTGGTTCGTCGGTATTCTCAGCTGTCGTAGAGGGGCTGGATTCGGCTTCAGCAGGCTGGTCAGATGTAACGGCCTCAGTAGCAGCTGCTTCTGGTTCACTGTGAGCTACAGCAGCCTCAGAGCTCTGTATTTCCTCCGAGGCTTCAGGAGGTGCACTGGATGTCTGTGGAGATTCCTCAGCCTGGGTTTGGTCTGGAATCGTCTCACTGTCTGCTGCAGGACCACCGTTTTCATTACTTGTTCCTTAAAGATTAAGACAAATGTTTTCACCAGGGTTATCATCGTGAACTGAAACTAAAAGCATTAAAAGAATTCATTAATTGAAGTAAAATCAACTTTAAAATAAAATGTAATAAATAAAACAAAAAATTAGAAATGTTGCGAAAATAAGCTGAAGTTGAAGCACTTTACTAAAACTAAAAACTAACTTAAACTACTCAGAAATTAAAAAAAAAAAAAAGACAAAACCACAATTTTTAAATATCTAAATTCAAAATATACACAAAATAAATTTGTATATCAATGATTAAAAAAAATACCCTTTTTAAATATTGTACATATAGCCTTTTTTACATATAATTATTTATTTTGATTATAAAACATTCAAAAGGAGTACAACTAGGCCTGCACGGAGAAAGAACTTGTGATATATTGTGTAATTTCCACAGCAGCATTATATTTATTTTTTTTTCAGACAGGTTTCCACAGCACAAACCATCTCAATTTCAATACTGATAAAATATTCCAATTTGAGTTCAGTATACTCAGCTCGGTTCAACACATTTTACTACATTTAAATCTTTTCCACAGAATTCACATTTCATCAATACAGAAATATGAAAAATATGTTGTGTCCTTTCTCTTTTCCCATCTTGTGTGTGTCAAGTGTCAGTAAGGTAGAAGACAACTCTTTCTGAGACCTTTTAATTTAACAGAAACCCTTAAACTAAAGCTTGGTCTAGTCTATTATAGAAGCTACACTACTAGTAATTATATGAAACTGAAAGCAATACACTGACGTTCTGGTTAAATAATAAAGCTTAACGTAACAACAGGTGCTGAAAGAAAATGGATGTATTAAAACAGGCAAACTAGCAGAGCTTTATGGCATCGGACATCTGTGATCTAAAGCACACAACATTTACATGAAACCTTCTTCTCAGTTCCATAAGCACACACTTTGTTTAAATGTCACCACACTTGAGGGATCACCCAAAATGTATTTCCTCAAATTCCAAGAACTCACCCACTGTGATATCTCAGGAAACAGACATGTAACATCAACAAAGCAAAATACAAATTTACTTCATTTGTTTGACAAATTTAATTCAATACAACCAAACTCAAAATTCTATTTAAATGTTTTTTAAAACACATTTTATGAATGTTCACAAGATTGCAATCAATATCAACATTTTAGGTTAAAACATGTTAATGTATAAAGGGAAGGTGTGTTTTGCGTGTATATTTTAGGTGTTCTGACCAGTCACCATTTTAAATATTTTACCATTTCTAATCACATTTTTTGCTGCTGCAGTGTGACAAATCCATTTTTAAAAGTACAAATATTTTGTTCCTGTAGCTCAACTGAGTCATGGGTTTGTAGTAATTGCATTTTGCCACTATTGATTAAAACATCTGCCAAACACATAAATTGTAACATGGGATCATAAAAACTGCATGCATGCTGATTATAAAAAACTTATAATATAGTGTTTCTCTGAAAGAATGTTAATAATTTAAAAGCAGTTATCAAATTGCAATTTGAAATTGTCATCTAAACCAGTGGTTCCCAACCCTGGTCCTGGAGGCACCCAAACACTGCACATTTTGCATGTCTCCTTTCTCTGGCACACCACTTTCAGGTCTTGGAGTCTCTACTAATGAGCTGATGACCTGAATCGGGTATGTTTGATTAAGGAGACACGCAAAAGTTTTGCGTGTATATTTTAGGTGTTCTGACCAGTCACCATTTTAAATATTTTACCATTTCTAATCACATTTTTTGCTGCTGCAGTGTGACAAATCCATTTTTAAAAGTACAAATATTTTGTTCCTGTAGCTCAACTGAGTCATGGGTTTGTAGTAATTGCATTTTGCCACTATTGATTAAAACATCTGCCAAACACATAAATTGTAACATGGGATCATAAAAACTGCATGCATGCTGATTATAAAAAACTTATAATATAGTGTTTCTCTGAAAGAATGTTAATAATTTAAAAGCAGTTATCAAATTGCAATTTGAAATTGTCATCTAAACCAGTGGTTCCCAACCCTGGTCCTGGAGGCACCCAAACACTGCACATTTTGCATGTCTCCTTTCTCTGGCACACCACTTTCAGGTCTTGGAGTCTCTACTAATGAGCTGATGACCTGAATCGGGTATGTTTGATTAAGGAGACACGCAAAACGTGCAGTGTTGGGGTGCCTCTAGGACCAGGGTTGGGAACCACTGATCTAAACCATAAAACATCCTTTTTCTTGTAACTTTCAGTTATAGTCTTATGGTTTAAGCTCTGGGCAAGCCGTTTAACCTTAGGTTTCTCCATGGGGACTTTTAGTGTAATGAATACTGTACGTTTCTCTAGTCAAGTAGATCTAAACTGTATGGTGGACTGATGACAGCATTCTGGATAAGGATCTGGGTGCCTTACACAATAGTTGAGGGTTCAGTTTCAAGTTGGGGTGACCCAGGATCCAAAAAAGTAACTAAGATGATCACAATCTTCCTCTATCACTTAAGGATCTGCCAAGCATTTTAGCATTGGTGTCTACATTATGACATCTATAATCACACTATGTATGCATGCAGTGCCCACTCACCTACAATTCTTTCTTAACCTCATGAAACACCTTGCAAATCAACAATATTTGACCAAATATAGCTCAATTGTGATTTTTTTGGGGTTGTGTAGTCTTACCTGATGTGCATCCATCTTGTTTGGTGTTGGGTCGTGTTGTGTCTTGAGCTGTGGTCTGAGTGCTAGAAGTGCATCCCATCGTGTCTTCCTCTTAACAGGACTGAAGTCAAGCACTTTAGTGAGTGTTGTTGTGCCCAGCGGCGCACATCGACTTCAAGTGCAGGAGGAATGTGCTAATTAAACGCGCAGTTGATACAGACCGCACTCATTCCCTGGTCAGGGAACCCATTGGGTGTACCTGAGTGTGTATGAGCGGTGCTCATATGCAAACCTGATCTTATTCCCGGTAACTTGTCACCGTTGAATTTGCAATGCTAAAACATCAGCGACGTTCTGTCCTCTCGGATTTAAATGCTAAGAAATTACAGGTGACACTTTGTGTTCAACTTAAGTTCTAACAACCAAAAATGTCGATATAAATCCGATAACATGGTTTAATGAGTAAATTTACTCTAACTTTAAAATAACATCCCGTCGGCTACTCTATGTGTTGGTTGAATAATGATTTTGGCGACATCTGCAGGTGACTTCTGGAGTAGCGCTGGCCAACCCGAACTACGGTCATAAAAATTACTGTAGGCTGTACATCTACATCGCAATAAATATTCCTACCGTCCATAACTATATCTTCAACTATGGTACATCATGTCCGTGCGCAGACAACGCTATACATGCTTATGAACATCACTGCTGATATTCAGTTGTATAAGTCATTTTTTCCCCTTTTATAAAATCAAAAGTATTTTCCGAAAGGTTTCATTTTAAAACCTTTTCTTTCGGAAAATACTTTGATTTTATAAAAGGGGGTTAAAATGACTTACTGTAGCCTACTGCTTTTGAAAGACAACTAAGCATGTAGCCTAACACTTGAAGTGTGGGTCTCCGGAGAAGAAAAATACATAGTTTTTACAAATTGGTATAGACATCTTCCTCTTAATGATGTGCAAAACAAACATTTTATATGCCTTTTTAATATATTTCATAGAATTTTGTCCCTCTGTTCTCCATTATGAGAATATGGAACATAACATAGAATATTAAGCATTTGGAAGTACATGCAAGAGTAACTTCAGCTAGGCCCATACTGTTGGCCTTCCTACACCGTTTTAAGCAGAAGGCCATAGGGTCGGATTGAGCTCTTCACTATTTCTTTTTCTTTCGCAGCAGATGTGCCTACTGGTATGGGGACCAACCAAATGTTTTTGTCCTTGATTTCCCTCTTCTGGGGGTTGATTCTATTCTGCATGATGACTTTGTAAGTTTTCCCATTGTTTTGCGACGTGAAGTTCTTGCTATTCGCAAACATATCCGCCACGTTGATGTCTGGAGATGAATAAACCCCTCTTCCGTACGCCTGACGGTCTCCCGCCTTGAAGTGAGTCTGTACGATGCCCTCGGCCCCCTTTAAATTGGTTCCGTGGTAAGAGACGGGCCACTCACCGGGCACTGAACGGCTCCTCCATCCGTTTGTTCCCAGCCAAGCGTTCCCGTCCGGATATTTGTCCCGGACCTTCAGAGCAAAGCGCATCCAGCCGTAGGGCCGCTTGTACGGCTCGTCCCCGCGTGTGCACTCATGTGGGAAGATTTGCATAACGCCGCCCAAATGTTCACGCAAAGAAAGAAGGCCTAACTTTTATTCTCACTGTAGTATTGTTGTTGCCGCCGCCATGCCATGGAGACGCTGTGTTTCATTGTGAAAGCAAATCTACTTTGTTTGGCCTTCCATAAGAGGACGATGTCCGCTTCGTCATGCCTGGAGCTGATCCGTGCTGGTCGCTGAGGAAATACATCAACTTCG
>NW_015659919.1:1607806-1709831 GCF_001515625.1 Sinocyclocheilus rhinocerous | reverse complement strand
CTTGAGGTATTCGGCCAATCACAACGCACTGAATAGTTGGCCAATCACAGCACACCTCGCTTTTTTAGACCGATGAGCTTTGTAAAAATCGACGCGTTTCAGAAAGGCGGGCATAGAGGAGAAACAATAATGCATAAACCGCATAAACACATTTCATTACACCAAATACATAAAATAATGTTCTTTTTAGCAGCATCATATGACCCCTTTAAAATCGATTTTTTTTTTTTAAAGGCAGATTAGTGCCATCTAATGGGAGTAAAAAATAAAAACATGTAATGCCATGGTGTGACCACTAGATTCCTAAATAACTCTATTTGAAGAGGTTAAAAACTCTCTGGTTATTTAAAAAAAATACATATTTTATCAAGTTGTGGATCTAGATATACAGATTTATATTTAGACATTCTCAAACACTACTTTTTGTCAAGGTATATATATATATACATTTTTTTTTTCTCTCTTAAAAAAAGAATCCAAGTGTGCCGTTATTGTTTTTTAACAAATAATACCCATGATTTTTTTGTGCACGCATAGCTAATGTGACAAAAGTCACAAAGCGTCATCTCATTCTGATGAAGCTATAATTTTTAAAATGTCAAAATATACACTTTTTTGGTCAAAAGTGACCGAAGAGGCCCAGAGGGCTAATGTTTTTAAGTTTGAAATAAGGTATGCTCGCTGTAAGCAGTGACGTCAAATGACGCGTCTCGCTGAGGTCAGGTCATGAGTTTTTGGCGGCGACAGCCTCGTGGGCAGTGCACTGATGTGTGGCGCCGTTGCACTCCAGCCCAGCAAGCAATAGCCGTCATTTCAACGTCTCGGTTAAGTATAGACCTGATATAGTCCGGCTATGTGTAACCCACTTCTAGCCCAAATAACCTTGAATTTGGTTTCATGTCGTTTTTTGGCAAAATAACTTGTGAGATGTATGATATTCCATCATGTAAGCAAAGTCAACAGTCAATAAAAGAACCAAAGACTTAAACTACTTCAGTCTGTGTGCATTGAATTTATTTAATACACGAGTTTCACAATTTGAGTTGAATTACTGAAATAAATGAACTTTTCCACGACATTCTAATTTATTGAGATGCACCTGTATGTAGTCGTTTAATAGCCGTCTAATTGATGACTTGTCTATAAATGGGCTATGATTAGACATCTATTAGATTTTCACTGACAGCCCAAATTTAGCCTCGTTCTGGCCTAGGCGTCTAGGCTATATTTAGACGTCTAATAGACGTCTTTTAAACGCAAAATTGCTTGCTGGGAGGTGTCTCGAATTTGAGTCCCGGCTCGGGGAACTTTCCCAGTTCCCTTCTCTCTCCCACTTCACTTCCTGTTTTCTTACTATCTAAAAAAGGCATTTAAAAAAGTCTGCCCCGAGTTCACAGGTTGGATGTCCGACTTTAAGCAGCATTCTAGACGTTATTTCCAGAAAAATCCGAATTCCGAGTCAGGCATGCAGCCTACAATATGCAGTGTGGGTCCACAAAACCATCTCTGAAAACCACTGATGTAACACACCCGTTATGTTCACCGCTGCTTTCATTTTACATTTTTTTAATTAAGGGGGTAACATTAAAGGTGGGTTTAACGTTGTTTACTTGTCGTGTTTTTAATATGCTTAAAGACAAACCACGTGCAAATTCACCATTGCTGCGAGCTTTGTAAAAATCGACGCGTTTCAGAAGGCGGGGCATAGAGGAGAAACAATAATGTACAGTATGTGGAAAATAATGTGTTTTTTTTACTTTAAACCGCATAAACACATTTCATTACACCAAATACACAAAATAATGTTCTTTTTAGCAGCATCATATGACCCCTTTAAAACTGCAGTGTACCAAAGAGACTGGCAAAAGCCCTCATTTCCCTCATTAAAGTAAAACTGCTTTACCCAGTTTGCTCTAGAGGGTGGGCCTTAATTAATTTATCCAGTCATGTGAAGCCGTTTTTAAACGCCCACTGATTGGGAAATGGCCTTTTTGTTCTGCAGAGACCTCCTGTTTTTTCTATCTGCCAATGTAGGTAGTGTGTCAGTTTGGTGGGAGATGGAGTGAATAATTAGATGAATGGGTATCGGCCTGATGTTATGCACACTGACTGAGGACGTGGAGTTGAATAAAATCCTGTTCTAGAAATTTAAATTGCTGTTTCCTGATGTCATTTGCGCCTGCATGGACAATGATTTTATCCGTTTGGTCGTTTGCTCTTCTGGTGGATATTTTCCATGATGGCGTACTGTAACCCTTTTGGGAATCCTTGCTTGCATTCATGATCACTGAACCGCCAGCAATGGTGGTGGTGGTGGTTGTGTCGAAGGATTTTGGTGCTTGATTTCTGTGGCCAATAGAGATTAGCAGGGTAACTTAGAGCTCTGAGAGTGTCGTCTACGTCAGTGGTTCTCAAACCTCTCCATGAAGTAGCCTACCCCCAGCACTGCACATTTTGTATGTCTCCCTATATCTGACACACCCACTTCAGGTCTTGCAGTCTCCACTAATGAGCTGATGAGTTGAATCAGGTGTGATAGATGAGGGAGACATACAAAATGTGCAGTGCTTGGGGGTACTCCAGGACAGGGTTGAGAACCACTGGTCTACGTGAGTCATAATCACAGTCTATGGTCATAATAACAATTCTGAGTGCATACGTGCATCAGTTTTGTCCCTAATTTTACTATTAAAAATAAAGGTTTGTTAAATGGTTTTGAGCCAACAAAAACTCTCTTCTTATTTATAAACAATTGTAATTATGGGTTTTGAATTGGTGATCTGATTCTATTATTCTACAGTCAGGGTTTGAAATAAACACCCACCAACTCTCAAAATGCGAGTGTAAATTAACCGTTACAGCCAGGTACATATCAACTCACTAGCCAGTTTGGCGGGTTATGATTTGAATTGTCCTATCACTTTGCACGCAAGCACTAGAGCTCCTACACTGAAATTTGCCTCCAGTGATTAGATTTACTGATGGCTGCCGCCTATGGCAAGTGTTGTAGGAAAATTAATGTTTTACTCTTTCTTATTTACTTTCTTAGACATTGTGTGGGGTTTTATATTTATTTTTTATTTTTCCTTTTGATTTAACTTGTGTTCCTCTCTCAATATGTATATATATGTCACCTGGAATGCAACAAAGACATCACACAGTAAAACAGAGAGCCTTTGAAGTCTTTAGTGCAGGTAATTTAATCAGGAAAGACAGAGGGGTTAGTCATAAATAAAGACCTTTGACCTCACGGGTGTGAAGGCACACAAACACACAGTAAAAACAAATGATCAGAAAGAGCCTTTGAACAGAGGGGTTGTTGACCTCACAGATGTGAAGATAATAAAAGCCCAGGGGGTTAGAAGGACCATTGTTTTTTCTGAAAACAGCTAGGTTTGGTTTACGGGGTTAAGTGGAAATTTACAGAGAAGGAACCTTGTAAGAAGTGGGGGGTGATAACAGTATAATAAGGCTGTCTGTTTTCAGTGTGATTTTAGGTCTGTTGTGTTTCAGGGTAGCTGCTGAAACATTGTGAACATACCTCTTTAAGGAAAATAAACTTCTTTCCTTAAATATAATTTGATTCCTTGTCTCAGACACTGTGATGCTATTTGTTAATAATTGTTTTTGCCACAACACAAGCCATTTAGCTTATAATGTTCCCTTGCGTAACTCAACATAATTGCATTTTTTTGTAGAGCTCTACAACTCAATTCTTACTACAAAGCTCTCTAATTTTAATTGTTACTAGTAAGAATTGATTTAGAAAGCTCTCTAATTGGCATTGTATACGAGTAAAAAACGCAATTACAGTGAGTAACGCTGAGAACATTTTAACCTAATGCAGCACTTCTCGTCCGGAGTGCAACCAGTAAATCTTCTGCTGGAGGATTGGCGAGGAGACAAAAGGCCACTTTTCAACCCGTTCTCCCTCCATATATAGGGATCAGATAAATTCTACATCTCTAATATTCTGCGTATTATACAGACGCCGAAAGTACTCTCTTTTTTTGAGCCACACCTAAGTAGCCAAAATACATTTAAAATCCTGCAGTACTCCAATCAATCTCAACAGAAGGGTTGTAAAACTTTATTTCATACATAACATTGTTTTTTGAGAGAAAATATATATTTCTCTAATTATCAGAGAACTTGTTTTTGTTTTAGAATACAAAATTCATTAAGAAAGGTAAAAAAAAGTAAAAGGTTTATTTACTGCAGTATTTGACATTTGAACAAGAGGAAGTAGAGCTGAACCTATCACTTCATGGAAGATAAATCAGCTGAGTCTTTCCCTTCGTGAATTTTATAATTCAACAGCATAATGTTTTATGGAATTTAGTCCTTCTGTGAACCACTGAAGCTGAGTAATTTTCATTTTCTCTAGAACTTAAAGGACATAAGAAGTCTATTAAAATGATGAAATCAGTGAATGAATGTGTCAAATTGATATAATTGTCCTGTTTCAGTGGAAACAGCCTAATGTCCTATTTTATAAAACTTTGGTAATTTTGTCTTTTAAATTTCTTGACATAGGCTACACTAAAAAGGCAGAGAACAGAAAAGGTAGGCCTAAAGAATTCACCAATAGATTAATACAAGTTTTGATTTAGCTTTTCAGGTGGTAATTAACTATATCATTAGCCAAAAGTCAAAGTCTTTTCAATATTTTAAATTGGAAATATTTGTTGAAGAGTAAGCTCAATTCTGAGAGCAATTTCAACAGGCATGTTCAGCTTCCTACACCTCTTTAAGCAGAAGGCCATATGGGCGTATTGAGCTCTCCACGATTTCTTTCTCTTTATCAGCAGATGTCCCTTCTGGTATAGGGACCAACCAAAATTTATTCTCCTTGATGATTTTCCTGTTATTGGGGTTGACTCTGTTCTGCATGATGACTTTGTAAGTCTTTCCATTCTTTTGCGACGTGAATTTCTTACTTGTGGCGTAATCTTCCGCCACGTTGATGTCTGGAGATGAATAAACCCCTCTTCCGTACGCCTGACGGTCTCCCGCCTTGAAGTGAGTCTGTACGATGCCCTCGGCCCCCTTTAAATTGGTTCCGTGGTAAGAGACGGGCCACTCACCGGGCACTGAACGGCTCCTCCATCCGTTTGTTCCCAGCCAAGCGTTCCCGTCCGGATATTTGTCCCGGACCTTCAGAGCAAAGCGCATCCAGCCGTAGGGCCGCTTGTACGGCTCGTCCCCGCGTGTGCACTCATCAGACTTTGACTCGGACATGTTCGTGAAGTCAAAGTCAAACTTTGGGTCGAAAAAGTCATCCGGGATTGCAAATATTTCCTTTCGGAGAGAAGAGTTCGCGCTTTCGTTCTTCGAGGTCTCTTGTGAATTTTGCTGATCACCAACAAACCACCGCGTCAGTAAAGTTGTTAGATAAGACACGGGTTGGACCACAAGCGCAAATGCTTCATAACCAAGAAAGGCAACAGTTGTCAGACTGGTAATATTCAACTGTATGACTCCATCTAAACCCTTACAATCTGACTGCAATTTCACCGTGACTCCCAGAATAGCAGAGAGCGCCTCAGTCAAGATATATTTGTCCACCTCCATCGCGTTAACACTCGACCTTATCAAGAGAGCAGGATTTCTATTATGTCGGTGTCAACAAGGAAACGTGGTTTATCTATCACCCTTAACACACCCATTTTCACTCACATTCACTTTTGCTTTCAGTTTAAAGGTTGCGTGGGGCTGTAGGCCATAATTATTGAAAAACCTCTTACAAACACTAAAAACATTGATAAACCTTAGTGAAATTAATTCATATGCATTACTGGAAAAGCCTCTTACAAACACTAGTGAAATGAAAAAACACTGATTAACCTTAGTGAAATTCATTTATACGCATTAGGCTACTGCAGTAGCAAGCAATTTTGCGTTTAAAAGACGTCTATTAAACGTGTAAATATAGCCTAGACGTCTAAGCTAAAATGAGGCTAAATTTGGGCTGTCAGTGAAAATCTAATAGATGTCTAATCATAGCCCATTTATAGACTAGTCATCAATTAGACCGCTATTAAACGACTACATATATACATCTAATAGACAACAAAATGTCAATCCATACATACAGCTTTTATTAAAAAAAAAAAAAATTTTAACAACTTGGACAACTTAAGACAATACAAAATGATAAAAATACAAAAGAATTAATGACAAAATAAAATGTTATATATACAATACACTTAAATATAAATATTATGATGTTGTAACTTATTGAATATTGACACCACAATGTTTGATTAATGTGGTAAGATTTGTAGGCTTTACCTGTCCAGCATCCTTCTGGCACTCTCTTTGAGGTTTCTTCATTCAACTCTGCACAACTTTGACACCTGAAAAACACATGCCAATGTCAGGTGGGTAGTATTATATGCGTCCGTGTACGCGTGTTTACCAACCTTAAACACTGATGCCCATTGACCTGCAAGTTTTCCATCACTAACCCTTTTTCAGTTAAATAAATGTTCTATATTTTAGTTCAATAATATTTATTTAATATTTTAAGGAGATCTTTTGGTGGTACTAAATACCATTTGTGCAATAATTATGGTCCATTAATGACTTCTAGTATTTCTATTGCTTATATTACAATTAGTGTGGTATTTAAGGTTAAAATAAAGAAAGGATTTTTAATTCAAATGCAAAGAGGCAAATTAGAGTCATTTTGTGGTCAGAAAAAAAAAATGTGTAATGACAAATTATGTTATATTATTAATACTATTAATATTATTAATACCTGTATGGCTCTTTACTAAATTGTATCTAGAATATTGCAGGTCGTACCTGCATACTTATTTTTAGGTTTTTAATTTGAAGAAATATTTAGACATGATTAAACACTATATTTTTAAATGTGGAATTAAAAAAGTTCCTTTTTTTAAATGATACTTATATAAGTATACATAATGAATGCATGCAAATACTGAATTTAACCCCAAGTTTAAAATGGTGATAAAAAAGGCATTCAACTGCATTTAACATAATATTTTTATCCCCTTTTATGTACAGTAAATACACATATGAATTGATATTGAACCCCCCCATATGTTGAATCCATGGATTCATTCATCAAGGCATTAGGTACATTTTACATTTAAATATATTTGTGTAATTGTAGCACATACTGAAAAAAAATGATTAAATGTAGGCCTACTGATAATTTTCTGCCAGGACATTATCCATTAATTTTCCATTGTGGAAATACGGAAAATAACCATGTTTTACTAAAGAGTAGTAAGCCTAACCATGGTTTTTGGCAGATTGTAATTTGTTTAACCACAGTGTTTTTTTTGTTTTTTTTTGTAATATTATTTTTATTACATTTTCTTGAAACACAAGACTGACACATGTACATACCGTGTCTGTAACAATACTTACTATGTACAGAAAAGAAAAGAAAACAAACAAACAAACACTAGGGGCTCATATTACATAAAAGGTGTAAAGCACAAAACCAACAAAGGGTTAATACAGTCTTTACTTTGGAAGTTAGATTTAATAATCCATTGCAAACAATAACAACCGCAGTTGTAAGGGGTTAATATAATGCACATTAAAATATATTTAAATACCCAATCAAGAATTTTGATCCTCTATTATATTGTTAATATCCCTACATTCAATAAATAATAAAAATGGACTCCAGATTTTCTTAAATTTAGCTTGTTTACCCTTAAGCATATAGGTTATCTTTTCCATTGCAATGCATGAAGATATTTCTCTTAACCAATGAGTTATGGTAGGCCTTTCTGTCTTTTTCCAATAAATGGCAATGAGTTAACCACAGTTTTACTACAAATATGGTTAAGGTTAGTGTACCCATGGTTAATTTTCATAAGTTTATGAGGATATAAACTCCATAACTGAATGAGGATGCATGTTGTAAACAATTTGCCCATAGTGTACCACTTCAAACTGACTTTGGGTGGATGAGGAAAAATATCTGAGATGCTTTCACACTTCAATAAAAAGACAAAGTAACAAAATTATAAGAATAAGAACATTTCAGATGTTCTTGTAATTTCGTAGTTTTATGACTATATTTGTCTATAGGCTACTATGTTCAAAATAGTAATAATGAGGAATGAGTATGTAAGTTTGACAGGTAGGTCTACAGGTTTTTTTGAGCAAGCCATCGCCAGTGGTTCTCAACCCATTAAGGAGCATCAGAAAACTTCAGAGGAAGCCTCAAGATGATATTTAAAATAAGAAGCATTAAAATAAACTAAAATAACTAATTAATCAAGATATTTATTATTTAAACTTACTCCCTCAACTGTTTTTTTTTTTTCCTTTTAAGAACCAGGGTTCCCATTCTCTTGAAAACTTTAGATATACGAGGAAACATGATTTTAAATGTGTGATTTCTAAATATGGAAAAGTTGTGTAAATTAATAAGGACTTAACTCCATGGCATTAGACTATTATAATTAATATATGACTCTCTTCTGAATACACGCCACAGGGTGACTGTTCTGAGATCTGTGGTCTCGAGGCGGGCGCGTGAGGTTTACGCGCGCGGTGCACGCTGGGAAGCCCTTTCTCTACGAGGCCATCTTGGTGTGATCAGGAGGTGAGAGCGGCTCTGTCGGAAACTATTAAAATACTCGTTTTAAGACTTCTGTCAAGGATACAAACGCATAATTTTGAAAGTGTATGTCTTGATTTGTCGCTCTTCTGTGTTTAGGTTGGCCAGATCGGACTAATCAGGAAAAATGGTGGCCGCAAAGAAAGCGGTGAGTGGAGCGCGATGCTGCGCTGGAGAATTTCACGTGGAAGCTCCGCTACAGGCCTGATTATAAAAACCAACACGTTTTTATCCACAAATACTGATATATAAGATTAAAGTTACGCAGTTGAAGTGTTAATATGCATTATATGGTTCAAATGTTTGTCTCTTCGGTGACGGGCTGTTGGGTGGGCTAAATGAGTTAGTTCAGGAGTGCAGCTGCTTGACAGGATGTTTCTAGTAACTTACAGAGGATTTGTTTTGTATTGTATATACCATTATTAATATTTAATATAAGTGTCTCCACAAAACGTGACGCGTCTTTATAAGACAAACGCTTATTATGTAAATTAAAGCCGCATTCGATAAATCATGATGTCCCAATGTGCAATGAATGTAGTACGGGAGCAATACTTATAAAATGTCATTGAGATATAGTATTGTAGTTGTCTGTGAAGCAGACGTGATATGGTCACATTATGTATACACTGTTTATAAGTTCATTGACCTGATCTTCATAGTGTGAATGGGATGTGACTTTTGAATTGCTTTGGAAATGTAAATTATGTGTAACTATTATTATATTAATGTGCTAGACTTAATGCACATTAGTCTAGTGCACAAGATTAATATACAGAATTCACACCCCTGTCAAAGAAATTATTGATAATAGTCTGATGTACAATATATTTGACATGTTAGTCACTGTATTCTGTCAAAGTGTTTTATTTTTATTTTTTTTTTACATTCTGTGCTGTAGGTGTATTCATGGTTTTATCTTCATCTTTACAGAAAAAGTCCCTGGAGTCCATTAACTCCAGACTGCAGCTTGTGATGAAGAGCGGTAAATACGTTCTCGGATACAAGCAGTCTCAGAAAATGATTCGCCAAGGAAAAGCCAAACTGGTAATCCTGGCCAACAACTGTCCCGCTCTGAGGTGTGTGCTCTGTGAATCCACCGTCGTTATGCAAATAATCTGTAGTGTCTTAGTCAATACAATTATATAAGGGTTGAGGATGTTTTAATGATTCATGTTTTTTTTTCCTTCTAGGAAATCTGAGATTGAGTATTATGCAATGTTGGCCAAAACCGGAGTCCATCATTACAGTGGAAACAACATTGAGCTTGGAACAGCCTGTGGCAAATACTACAGGGTGTGCACACTGGCCATCATTGACCCTGGTGTGTATTCATGCATCGGTTTCTTTCAGTGGGACAACTGATGTGACTTGATCTTAAACACTTTTGATTTACTGTAATTTTCCCTTTTAACTGGTTTAGTAGATTATTATGTCAAAGTAGATGTACATTTAAAAGGTTGCTGGTATGTTTTGTGATATTTTGAATCCAATGTGGAACTCTAGAGCATCTTCGACATTGTCTGACTGTCCTTTATGTATTCTCAACATTAATATTGTAACATTGTGTCAGGTTAAATGAGTTGTTCTGTCATTAATGCCTTTCTCTTGTGTTGATAGGTGATTCTGACATCATCAGAAGCATGCCAGACCAGCAGCAGCAGCAGGGGGAGAAGTAGAGCCATTTCCACCAGATCTTATTAGAAATAAAATTGGTTGAAATGGTCTTTGTGGGTTTTGGTTATTTTTGTCTCAGCTTTTGTTCAGACTTGATGTCTAATGGATAAAAGGCGTTTCCCCTTCTCATCTTTTGATAATGTTGAGAAATGGGATATTGTTTAGTCACTATGTTTCAGTTATTCAAGTTTTTTTTATTATTATTATTAAAAAAGATCAACATGACATCTGTTTCTGGAATCCTTGATGTGCTCTTGGGAAATGTTTATTTTTCCCAATTTCTTAAAAGCATGAACCGAGTCCAATATCTTCTTTATTTTAGTAAAAATGACTATGTGTGCTGTGAATTCAACTTGAGCCACAGCAATGGGATGAATCTAAAGCTACACATTCACAACTTCAATATGTATTACAAGTCTGCCACTAGAGGGTGCAATATGTAATGCATTTTTTTTTCTTAGTTTTGCAGTTAAATGTTATCTTTTGGTTTGAAAATTTCTGTAGCCCAGTCCTAAATTATAAATTGTTGATACAGAATTGTGTTACGCAGTCTTAAACGAAAGGCTGGTCATCCATTGGATTTAACTGAAATATTTGTTGTATAACTACTTAATACTTAATGCTACCAATTATATTTTGCTCATATAGTTTTTCCTCATTTTAAATGGCATATGCCAGTTTGAACAAATATTTAATATATAAAATTAGAAGAGGTTGACTTTTCTTTTACAGGTTTGAGGATAAAATATTTGACTAGATATTTGAATTGCTCAACTCCACAGTTATCTGAATTAAAATAAAAAAATGTAATTGCAGTGGCAATGTGCCAGTGTCGGCAATAAATAGGCACAGTTTGTGTAAACCAGGCACATTAATACTCTCTAAACAAGGCAAACATGCAAAATGAGACCATCTGTGAGTTTTTTTGTATTATATTTAAAAACCTTGTTTCAAAATTGCTCACATACTCCCCAGTGATTTACTGCAGCCCTTGAGATGAGGCTGAGGCATTAGAAACGTGCTGCGGCAATGACATACTTTTTTTCCCCCCTAAGGATTTTCAGCCCCCCCAAAAAAATCTGACAGGCCTAAAGCACTTGAGCAGAGAAAACATCAAATGCTCTCTTCACTGAAGTGATTGCCCTAGTTTCCTCAGTCACGTGTAGTCAGTTTTGAAGTCTAATTCTTAAGTACCAACACAGATAAATATAATCAGCCTCAACTGAGCATGTTCAGTGAGCTTACAAAATTAAAGGATAAATAGGGAACTGGAGCGATGTGCATGAGATCGCAACAGTGCTTCAGTAAGGAGCTTCAGCCTCAGGCTGTGTTTTTAGTTTTATATACTGAAGCATCACTGGACAGCATCCTTGGACCATCAAAAATAGGTCAGTGGATGAAGTGCATAATATATTTCAGTTTCTTGTAACCAAAGTAATTGGTAAAAACCCTGACACAGTTCTGCTGAGGCAGGACTGATGGTAGGTGAATCCGTCTCCTCTGGTCAAGCAAAGGTAATGCCAAATTGTGAAGTCAATCCACTCTGATCTATCCCAGATCTCCATGGGCTTCCACAGACATCAGGCAAAAGACAGCCATAACGAAGCATTACTGGAATATTTTATTGTTTAGAAACAAGACATAAGCCAGTGTCAACCCAATACAGGATGTGTAACAAGACAAAGACAAACATTCACAGGCATTCTACCTACTGACAGACATTGTTCTGGGTTTCTGAGAATTCATATTGTGATATATCCATTGATAATTACTTCATTTTTATGAGAAATATTGTGAGAATATTATAATACAAATTACAGGTCACAATACCAAAAGTAATATTCCAAACACACAGAATCTTTTTAAATTGTGTTTCATGATAAAACATTGCTTATATGAAGCTAATTCGGAGATGCTCAACTGAGGATGTAAGTCTACGCACAGAACAATGAAAGAAAATTCCTACATCTATCAATCTCTAATACTTCCATTAATGCTTCTATATCTAATGTTACCATGATGAATAAATGTAAGTATATAGTCATTTTCAGCTATGGATACATGTTACAAAATACCCTTGCATAGCCACTGTATATAAAAATTAAAAATGTTCCCAATAACAGAAGCTACTTTGAGCTAGAAGGTGACTGGGGGAAATGGCATGTCATCTTAACTCGGCTACATGCTAATCTACTGTCGGGGTCACATCGTTTACTTTTCATTTGTCACAATTACTGATTAACACACCATTCATCACAGACAATAACATGAATGAATAATATTCACATGTGCAAAAACATTGCAGTCTGCAGCCACAGATTGTAACCTAGTGATAATGACAGAAAAGTTACACTACTTCTCTAAACAGGAGCGTGTAAGTTCACCAAATGACAAAAATTATTTCCTAACACCCATAATTCTAATTTATTCACTGAGCACTGTCTGGTTCAATGCAAGTCAAGATAAGTCGACAGCATTTGTGGCATAATGTTGATTACCACAAAAATGGTCTGGTCCCTTGTTTTCTTTAAAAAAAAGGAGGAGCAAAAATTAAGGTAGGTTAGGCACCTACAATGGAAGTGAATGGAGCCATTTAAAAAAAAAAAAGGATTTTAGGTGTGAAGCTTCTAATTTCATAAAAGCACTTACTTTAATATTTCTCTTAAAATCGGTGTATTATTTGAGCTGTAAAGCTGTTCAAAGGGTTAGTTCACCCGAAAATGAAAATTCTGTCATTAATTGACAATGTCATTCCAAACCTTTAAAACCTTCGTTCATCTTCGGAACACAAATTAAGATATTTTTGATGAAATCCGAGAGCTTTCTGATCCTGTACAGACAACAATGCAACTGACACGTTCAAGACCCAGAAAGGTAGTAAAGACAACGTTAAAATAGTTCATGTGACATCCGTGGTTCAACCTTAATTTTAGGAGGCTACGAGAATACTTTTTGTGTGCAAAGAAAACAAAAACAACGACTTTATTCAACAATCTCTTCTCTTCCGCGTCAGACTTCGACACGCATTCATGGGAGTACCACGACGCAACAATGCATATTTTTGTTTTCTTTGCGCACAAAAATTATTCTCGTAGCTTCGCAAAATTACGGTTGAACCAGTGATGTCACATGGGCTATTTTAACGATGTTCTTACTACCTTTCTGGGCCTTGAACTTGGTAGTTAACGACAGGATTTCCATTTTTGGGTGAACTATCCCATGAATCTATTTTAATAATCAATTTAGGGGTTAAATTGTAAAATGGGATATACCGTAACATAGAAAAAGCTTGTGGGTTTTTTTTTACACTGAAATCATGTTAACACACACCGTGTAACTTTAACAGATTGGCCCAATTCACTTCCATTCTAAGTACCTCAACTATAAAGATGCATTTACATTACCAACAGTTTAGGAAAATGTTGAGACAAAAAAGGTCCATTGTGTATCGTCAATAGCGTAGTGATGTCTGAAGCACAGCTCACACAGAAGTCAATTTTCAAACCAAGCAGCTTTTGTTCGTCAACGTGGAGAATTTGCGTGCAAGATTTAGTGTAAAATCTTTCACCATCAAACTAAATTCCTAATCGCATGGATTCCTAGTGAAACAATGGTAAATGTGACGGCACCTTAAGCCAAATTTTTGCTTTTTTTTTTATTTAATTTGTTTTTATTTAAGTAAACAAGCGACAAGTCCTTTAATTTGAAGTCAGATCCTTAAAATGTTTATCTTTAAAATGTTTCAAATCTACTTGATTTCAAATCTAAACCAGTTTCACAGATATTAAGTGTATACAGCTTTATAACTGTTCACAAGCAGCAGGATTGTTCAGTCTTTGCGACATCTAAACCACCTAAAACTAACTATTAGCATTTGATTGATTGAAAGAGAATATTAATCAATGATTGCATCATGTTTTGGGACATTGTGTATAAAGGAAGACTTAAAAGATTTAACTATGTTAGATAAAATGGTGTAGAATTGCTCGCATAATTTTTTTTTACAACTAATTTAGTTATATTCTGAATAAAAATTAGTCATATTTATTTCGTACAGTACAACGAAATTAAAGTGAAAATGCCGGTTTCTTACATTCAGTATATTTCTAGGTAATTCCCATTTTAAAAGTGCTCTTACGTAACTCCCGTTTTTATCATGCACGCCGCATTCAAATCTCAGGTATATCTGTAGACAACAACACTACGGAGTAGTTCACAGTATTAAAAAGGCCAGGGCCGCACATAATCGCCGAAAGTGCAAATCAGATTGGAGCTGACACACAGCGTTGGGTTGCCAGGACAGCTGGGCAGCCTCGTCGAGGGAAGGGCATCTCAAAGTCATACTGCTGCCTCCAGAGAGGAGAGGAGAGGAGAGAGGAGACTTACGTCACACAGCGACACACAGGAGACCAGGGCTATTGTGACGGAGATTGTGTCTTTGGAGAAGGTTTGGGAGGAGCGTAGTAAGAGAGCGGTGTGATTCTCAAGCTGAAACGTACTGAGGAGGGGGATCCTTCGGTGGAATGGCGATGGCCTCCTCGTAGGGTGGAAGTAGTACCTGAAAATAAAGCAGTAATATATTAGTAACTGCTTTACGTATACATTATGTTCTCCTTTTCTGTTGTACACTATATTCTTAGATTAATCAAGACACAAAGAATGAAAACAATTAGAGAATAATTTGAGCTGCTGTAGCCATTAGCACACATGCTGTTTGTCATGAATATTAGCTTATACTATAAACTGCCAATTAGATTTCAAACTAGTATGAAACAGAACACGTTATGCCAAATAAAAAGTTTTAAACAGAGGGGGCTATATTTCTGTATAAAATAAACTGTTACTTAGAATGCTTACACAATTTTGTGTAGAAATGTCTCAACTCAACATAATGAGTCTAGATAGAGTTTAAAGAAATCATGTCTAATATCACTTCTGGTTCATTCGTCACATTGGACATAATTGGTCAAGTTGAGAGCACTGCATTGTGGGATACATTACTCTAGTCAGCAAATGGACATTTTGGCAAATGCAGCCACAATGTCACATTGGAACAAAAAGGAATAGGACTACAAATTGAGAATTCATTTTCCACAACTAAATTCATTCCCTCATTTTTAGTCGTTATTTTTGTTTTCTTTGCGTACAAAAAGTATTTTCATAGCTACCTAAAATTAAGGTTGAACCCCTGATGATCATTATTTTAACGAGATCTTTACTACCTTTCTGGGTCTTGAACGTGTCAGTTGTGTTGCTGTCTATGCAGGGTCAGAAAGTTCTCGGATTTCATCAAAAATATCTTAATTTGTGTTCTGAAGATGAACGGAGGTCTTACAGGTTTCGAACTACACGAGGGTGAGTAATTAATGACAATTTTCATTTTTGGGTGAACTAACCCTTTAAATCATGATTTACCTAAATTAAAACTAGGTAACAAATTATTACAACATGGCTACAATTTAACTAAAATGAGGGAAGAAATAAGTACAAAGTGGCCCTGAACCAAAACAATGGACCAAATTAATAAAACATGGCCAGGAATTAATAAGTTGTGTGAACAAATTCTTAATTCGTGGTCACAAGATCTATTTTTTCTTTTATATGTCATGTTCTGGGGCTCTGTACATCTAGGTATTTCTTTACATAGCGTACATATTTTAGTATCTTGGATATACTAGTATTGTATTGTTGGTATTTTGAATAAGATTTTATTTATAGATTTTATATTTTCAGCTTAACTTAAGTTAAAGTTTACATTTTGTTGTGCTTTTGTCATTTTTATTTATTTATTCAAATACGTCTACATAGTTTTTATTAAGTTTTAGTTTTTAGTACTTCAACTAAAAAGAGAAATGTTGCCTTGGTAACTAGCTAAAATAAAAGTTTAATGTTTTTATATTTTATGTTATATGTTACGATAGTAACCCTGGCAAAGTATACATAATATATACTGAAGATATAAGTGTAGCATGGAAGTATGTTTTGAAAATAGCCATTGATCTATGGTGCTTTAGAGGACCTTACTGTCTCTATCTGTAAAAAAAGACCTTTTGAAAAATAAAATTAGTGTTGCTTTGCTAGCCATGTTAGACATAAAACTAAAGCATTTTTAAGCAACTCTGGGTCAGAGGAAATGCCTTCATCTTAAATTTAAATGCTATCTGTCTCCGCAGAGGGAAGTTCATTCTCCCTATACAGAAAAACCAGCCCAAAACATTCTCTGTTATTATGAAAAGGTGAGCTAATTAGTAATATGGTCATGAATGCCCTGAGGGGATCACATTTTCTCCTTGTCAGGATGGCTGGAATGCGGATTTCAAATGAACCAAACAAGTGTGGACAGTTATGTAACGGCCCGCAGCTGAATGGTGAAGAAGCCCCATGCTTCTCAATGGCCTTTTATTTCAGTTCTTTCTGTCTCTTTTTAAAGCATCTGACCACTCATTATACTGGTTGTCCATCTGTGGAATGACCCGGGCAATCCAATTAGTCCGATCACCCACCCCCAAAAAATTTTTTTTAATAATTATAAACATACAAATAAAATGCATTCCTTCAAAGCACTCGAAGTCACTTTAGATGAAAGCATCTGTCAAATACATTAAATGTAACTCTTCATACATGCGAGTTGTCAGTGACTGGAGGGTCAACAGAGCAGCAGGACAGACAGACAGACAGAGGCAGTAAGACAGGATTACTTATGGCAGACAGTAGTGGGATTAGAGGCAGTAGAGGAGCACAGCACACTGCCCTCTCTAATGCCCTCCATAAACACTGACTCAACACACAGAGGGCATGAGGAGACCGTCATCATGATCCTGCTGCGATGCACGTCAGAACATCCCCTATAGCTGTGCAGAGATAAACTATGTGAGACTGTTTTTATGACTGAATCACATGCTGGGCCGGGAACCGAACCGGATGATTCGTATCAGCCTTTCAAATAATATTCAATTCATTGTGTTACACAATTCAAAGTGATTCATTACTTTGTCCAGATCATAATAAAAGTTAAAGATATACATTCAGAAAATAATTATTTTGCATTTCAATGTTTATGTATTTATAGTAATTTAAATGTTACCAAAATAATATATATTTTTAAATTCTGTATTTCGTTTATAAAAATATAAATCTCATATAGCTTTATATGGTATAATATCGTTAGTATCTTGCATTTGTTGCCTCCTTACATGTACTAAAAGAATCATTAATGGAATCAGTGAGGAACTGGGTGTATTAAATGGAATCAAATTCTGAAACAGAATGATCAAACTCCTTATGATTATTATCCATAATTACACTACCATTCAAACGTTTGGAGTCTGTCAGTTTTTCTGTTTTTAAAAGAAATCTATTATGCTCACCAAGACTGAATGTATTTGATAAAAAATACAGTACAAACTAATGTTGTGTAATATTATTACAATGTAAAATAGAAAATAGTTATTTTAATATATTTTTAAATGTAATTTATTCCTGTGTTGGCAAAACTGAATTTTTAGCAGCTTTGCTACGCAGCTTTTACTCCAGTCTTTTATTTTTATTACTGTTGAATACAGTTGTGCTGCTTAATATTTTTCTGGAAACTATGATACATTTTTCCAGGATTATTGATGAATAGAAACCTCAAAAGAACAGCATTTAGCTGAAATAGTCTATGTGTGTCCATTATGGAGACATCTGCAAATATGAGTGTAAAGAAACAAGACTCCGCTAAACAGTTTATGTTCATATAAACCTCTGACTTACTGTAGTGTCATTTGTGGTGACATAAACCAGGACCTCTGTAGTGCTTCTTCCACTGACGTATCTGTAGCAGTTCCACACACAGGCAATAAGGTAAGCCTAAAGAGAAAAAGAGAAAGAACAGCCGCTGATGCTAAATAAAACACCACCATAAATCATGTGCATATGGCTTAAGCAATAAAAATAATGAGCCACAGATACAGTGCCTTGTCTACACTATTTAATTTCCAGATGGTAAAAAATTATAACAAGAGCATATGGGACAAATAACATAAACATGATTTTTTTCATTTAAAATCCACTTTTTGTTTAAAATACACACAGCGACAGTATGAGCTAAGGTTGTGCCATAACTGGTCACCTTTCTTTTTTATTCTTCATTTTTAATAATAACCTTTTATCTTTTTGCATTTATGCTAGAGAAGTAGTTCACCCAAAACTGCAAAATTAATCCAATGCTGACAAACCTAAAAACTATCAACCAAATATCTGCTTTTACGGTTCAAGAAATGAACCCTTTAGTAAAATTTACAGTCTAAACTGTTTTTTCAACACATTTGCCACTAAATTCAATGATGATGTTCATTCTCAGAGGCATTCAGTTTGATTTAGACAGATCACAATGCAACAAACAACCTATTAGACTGTCATGCATACAACAGCATGGGAGGCGAGCAGAGGGTAATTTTAGCACACTGTGTTTATCCCAGCAGAGTAATCTGCCTCTCTCTAATGCGTGCAGGCTGTCATAAAGCGATTTGTGTCACATCTGAAGTCTACTGGAAGAGTCAAGCTTCTAGAAGGACAAAACAGTGTTTGTCTGAAGCAGTCACATTCACAGTCATCCTGCAGGCTATTGTGCATCACATCTAGCTATAGTCAACCAAAATGATCTGGCAGATCACAATAAAGGGAAAGCGGTACAGTTGTTTCTCTTTACCTTAAAGGCTAAGATGCATCCAACAAAGAGAAGCACTGCTAATACTAGGCACATGTTGTTTGTGGACATCAAGTCCTCTTTGTATGGAAAGGTCCCAGGCTGTTAAAACAAAGACACATGGAGTCAGAATGATAGAATGATACTCAAAGTTTGACATTTTAAGAGTCAGATCAGATACTTACCAACTGCTGAAGATAGTCCTGTATGGTGTTGGGGTAAACAACAACACTTATTGCTACCAGCGTGTTAAGAGCAAAGTCAAAGATCTGGTAACAGAAGAAAGGAATGATCCATGCAGCATGTTGCTGAAAGAAAATAAATAAATCTTTTTACTACGCAGCACAAACTGATGAATTAAGCATTTCATTTTATTAATTTAGTCTTGATCTTATTTGATGAGCTTCAATCATCTTTCAATCCCAAATGGAAGTTCTGTTTTATTAACTCCCCCTTGTGTTTAAGTTCAATGCCAGAAAGAAAGTCTCATGGGTTTGGAACAACATGATGGTGAGTAAATAATGGCAGAACTTTCATTTTTAGGTGAATAATCCATTTAATAAGCAAGTTGTCAAACCTTATATGCACCGTAGGTTGCCATTCCACAGATCAAAATCATCAGCAATGAGATTGCAGCAGCGATACACATGTCTGTAGAGGAAACACACAACATCAGATCTGCACAAGCAATATTGAGTCTAACGGCCAAAATGTACCATCTAGGATTGGGTCTAAATATCAGTTCTAAAAATCCCAAAATGTATCTTTTAATATGACAAGAATTTCACTAAATGTTATTTTGACTGGCATCCAGCTAATTTCACTTCGAGATTCTGCTGAGCTCACTACAAAAACTCAAATAATGCTTGGAATGAATGTTTTTATTTTTAAAATCAACTGTTTTAATAGTGTTGATGTTAAAAATAAACGTTTTAAAAATGCAAAGTCAAGAGCGTTCCTTGTAAAGTTCATAGAGAATTTCTTGAAGGCTATATTTCTACAAATTAACTGTAATAACTGAAATGTAGACTGGGCCAGATAAATCTAATAAGATCCAAATCATATTGACCTGAATGAGGAATTTATTAGAAATTGTACTGAATCAAATTAAGACTGTTAATCAGAATTCAAACAAATCCGAACATTAGTGTCAATAGCCAGAACTATCAACAAACCGGAAAATATATCTGTCTAAAATTTTATGAATTTTCTTATTATGCATTGAAATTTCTATGAAAATGCACTGAAATATATCTATGCAAATTGTAAAGAATTGTCATTATGCCGTCAAATTTCTTTTAAAAAAGCATTGTAGTTTATCTGCCAATTGTAATAAATTATTTAGCATTGAAATTTCTATGAAAATGCAATTAAATATATCTGTGTACATTTTTGAATGATTCATTCATGAACCAACTTACTAATTCATCAGAAAAAGCTCGAGACTGACATACGAGCCAGTAACATTGCCCGCCTAAGTTAAAATTTGAGTAGCTCAGCCTAGCACTCACAAGACATTACAGGCACCATGAACTAGTTACTTGACCTACTATCTATAGTGCTGTGTTTCCAAAACAGCCACCAAAACACAGGCATATCTCATATTATTGAGAAATACAAACAAAAAGCTTTACAGATAATAAAATAGCCTAGTAAGCACATGGTGGAGCAAAACAAGTGAAATAACTCCTCTAACTCCTTCACTGCCAACCGGGAGATTTCTGGCCTTAGTTTATACTTTTACAACTTTTTAGAGTATATAATATTATCACTGGCATCCTGAATTACTATTACGGATTGAGTTAACCTAATGGCTAACATTACAGGGTTTTACTAATCTCTGACACTTTTGAATGTGATGCTGTAACTCTATCAAATTAATATGAGCTGCTCGTGCTCTCAGTACTGGAAGTACATTGAGTTCAGTGGTGCTGGTCTTTGAAATAGAGCTTAATCCCCTGCATATGTTAAAGGACACTCTACCGTACACTCTGTCTACTTCAGCGCCTATTACAAAACAGGCTTCATATAACAGATGCAAAGCTAACCAGACCAAATACAAGGAATCATAGTTTGAATCCTGCTGATGAGAGCAAAGTCACCAGAGCCAGAATCTATAGCCGCACAGACAGCAGTGAAATACGATAGCAGTCTTTGAGCTCTCGCTGAACTTAAAAAGTTGATGATGACTTGTTTGCTGCTCATACTGGAATTTAATAACTATAGGGGATTAAATGACTCAAACGTACTTGCATCGTCCATGACATCCAGATCCGTGCCGAGTTCAGAGCTGGTGAGGTGGTAGTGGTACTGGACTGGGTCATTGAGAGCCGACAACAGGATTAACAAAACCACTGCATTGATGAGCTGAAAAAGACAGAGATTATTATACAACAAATTATTTTTTGGGTGAAAACTAACAGAATAAGATAAAAACGTTATGGTCTATTTATGGTGTAAATTACATTTTGGAATAACCTGTTCAGATTAGAGTACTGCTCAGTTTGTTATTAGGCAATATCTTGTGTGAAGTATAAACATACAATCTAAAGTATTTGCATTCACTTTCATAATACATGTTTTAATTAATTAATTCATTTATTAATGATATGCATGTACGCGCGCACGCGTGTGTGTGTGTACATATATATATATATATATATATATAAATTGTATATATTATATATAATTGTACATATTATTCTAGACCTGCTGAAATGTTTGACATTGCTGTTTGACTTTCCAGACTAAACAAAATTAGTCCCATCAACCATATTATAATGTTAGCTCTACATAACAGACAAATCAAAAATGAAATTAATCTGTGACACACATTGCCTTTATCCTCATTCATTGTCTCTGATAATGTTTTGTCTGTGACAGGCAGCATTTTCCTGTCTGTGTCAATAAGCATCACGGTAGTTTTTAGGTTAATGAATTCTGCTGTTCCTTGCAGTGCAGAAGAAACTGGAGGTGACCAGAATAATCTACCGCTGTTTATTTGCATCTCCTATATTTAAGCATTCGGACACAGTTTGATAAGACAAAACTTCCTTTAACAGTTTTGGCAAAAGATCAAGGATTATTTTTTTCTATTTATATCACGTAAAAGGGCTCTGGTGTCTAAAACAAGCCTCAACTTTTAGATTAAGACTAGGTGGAAGTACGGCATCATGGGAGTAATTACGGTATCGTTTAGTGGTTAAATTATTTAAGGCTTCTCGGATTTTCTTTTTTATTCTGTTTTCATATTATGGCAGCAGTGTTGCTCTGTAGCATTAGCACAATATCCTAGACAATATTATTGCGCATTATAAAGAAGTGCGCAGAATTTTAAACATCAAACGTTTAGGATTCCCCCCAAAAAAGTACACAAGATTTTCAAAAAACGACTATTTTTATTCATTTTAATTCGCCTAAATTTGAAAAGGAATTCAATTAGAATTCTACTAGTGTAATTAATACTTACTAATGATAATCATATTCAAAATAGTTTATGTTGGATATAAAAATAAGCAGAAGGGCTATAAATACATATGTTATTTAATATAAGAGTTGTATTGGCTCACCATATACCAGATGCCCAGGATAATGGTGCCGGTTCGTACATGACAGCACAGGCAGCAGCTGGTCGTGTACCATCTGTCCCACGGAGAAATCATCTTTCCGTCCAAAAACAGCACGGCTAGTTCATGTATGTCTTTTTAGCTCGAAGCGATATTATTGTTTTTTATATAAATCGATGGTTTTTCAGAGCTACAGCTCACCGTCGCAGCATTCGGTCGCCGTTAAATCCTGAGTTGTTTCCGTTTCCCGTTAGCGTCCCGTTCTTTCGCACCGCCGCATTAATCCAGCTCATCTCCGCACCACGTGACCGGAGGGGGATTTGGCGTGACGTCATGGGCCCGCTGTTCAAACGCCGGGAAGTCAAAATTTTGATTTATTTTTGAGATGTAAACATTTAAGAAGATAGAGTTGTGACAACAATATTGTCATTCAACATGGGGCAAGTTGTCACAATGAAAACTGAGTTTATCAGCAAAATTTAAACAGGAAAATAAATATTAAACAAAATATAATTTATGAAACACTAAAAATACAAATATTGTAAAAACAAAATTGTATGAAATCTATAACAATTAAAACATAAAAAAATACATATATAAATAAAAAATTAACTTGCCGAGCCTGAAGAATATGAAGTTATAAAATGGAAAAAAAAAAGACTAAAACAGCTGGCCTCTTTGCTTAAACTAGACATGGCTGTGAAGGAAAAACAACTGATATTTTATTAAGATCTCACTTTTTTAAAATCATACATCTATTAAAATCTTTTATAGTGACTGAACTATCCACGGTGGCAGGAGTTATGAAAAACAGGTAAAAACCGGAGCAAAGATGTCTTCAGATTTATTCTCCCTTGGTTACACAAGTGTTCATATAATCTCGTCCAGTGAGATTATATGAAGGGATCCAGTGTTGATGAGGACAGGGCTCTACGTGACACAGGAGGAGAGCAGATGGCCCATACTACCCATACCAATGAGACGGTGTGTGTGTGTGCCTGCTAAACTAAGCCTCTGTGGGCGGCAGCTCCTTCACTGCATCAGGGGATTTACAGCTCTCAGCCAATGTAAATTAGTGTAACAGCAGCAAAACAACATGGTGGCTGTACAAAGAGTGAAGTGTTCTCAGGTTCACCTGGAATTGGAACTTTCACAACTTGTAGAAATATATTTAAATATAAACGCTCATTTGCTCAAAAGTGACAGTAACTGAAAAAAAAAACCTATTAAAAAATGCTGTTCTTTTAAATTTTCATCATTTTTGTTCATCAAAGAATCCTGAAAAAAAAATGTCGTGGTTTCCACAAAAATATTAAGCAGCGCAACTTTTTTCAATATTAATAATAATAATAAATGTTTCTTGAGCACCAAATCACCATATTAGATTTCTGAAGGATCATGTGACGCTGAACTACAACTGAACTGCAATCACAGCCTTGGTGAGCGTATGAGAGTTCTTTCAAAAACATTAAAAATGTTGCTAACCCAAATCGTTTGAATGCTATATATTGGTGGCCAAGTACACTCCCAATAATTACTTTATTAAAAACAAATATTTGACAACTGCCTTAAAAACGGATAACTCTTATAATTATTGGGATTAACAAATACCAAAGCATAGTCTTTGCAAATACCTACTTGTATCAATTAACAAATGAAAAACTATAACAGATGAAAAACTATATTTCTTTATCAGATTTTAACAACAGTATAGCATGGCTACCACAGAGCATGGTTGCTAAAAAAAAATCCCTATCCCTTTGGGGGGAAAAACATGAATCAATAAAAAAGGATTAATGCAGTGTTTCCCAACCTTTTTTTAGTCGCGGCACCCTTTGGAATACTGTACTACATCGATGTTTCCTGTCGGCTCGATTTTTGAGTGGACTTTGCTGTTCCGATGAGCATGAACGGTATACGAGTGGAGCGACTGCGCGGAGCGCACACCCATAGAGCGGGATAATACGCAGAGCGTCACATCAAGTGAAAGTGAATCCTGAGCGGTGAACTAATTCTCGGCAGCCGAAATTTCGGTGCATCTCTAATTATTGGCGACATCAGAAATGGATATTATATAATATATGCTTTTTTGAACATTTTAGCAATTTAAAAATATTAAAAAATGATTTTTTTACACGGCACCCCGGTTGGGAAACACTGGATTAATGTACCACAGATCTAAAATGAAATGAGAAAAGGCAGGAGAGGTCGTCTCTGTACACGTGACGCGACAATGCACTTATTGTCAGGATGCTGCAAAATCGAGCAAACCAACAAATCATTGTCTAGCATATTTTTCTAGTGCATTTTATAAAAATGTCAGATTAGGAAAAAATGGTACAAGCAATAAAATAATAATTTGCATTTCCTTAGTTCTTGCAATGCAATAGAAGTGTGTAAAACGGCAGTTAGAAATGTTGTCAACACAAATATTGATGGATAAATAAAGACACACAATGTGCTGTATTTGGAGTATAAAGATAGATTTAAACGAGGCCAATAACAAGTCAGTATGAAAACAACCGAAAAATGACTAATTGCAATTCAACCTGCAAATATTATGACTAGGCTGTGGGTTGTATTTGAATTCTGAATGTTCTATCAATGTAAGATTGATCAAGACTATTGGCTGAATTATTCGCAGAAGTGTAATTTTTTTGTGTGGCTTGATGCTTAGAGTTGCTAGCATTCCTAAAAAACCAACAAGAAAAGCTCGGAGCCCAAACAGCATTTTCTTTTATTTAACAAATCAACAGTTCTAAGCTCAAAGAGCGATCTTCTTTTATTTAACAAATCAACATAGAAATATTGCATCGACTTAAGTAAACATGATCATTCTTAAATCCATAAACTGGTAGAAATACATCGCTTGAGTAACCTCTAGAATGATAAACCAAGGCAGGCATCCGATGCTAGCCCAGAGTGCCTCAGAAAGACATGATCTACTGAAATTTACAAAACGACCATGGGCAAAACACCACTAAGTCAACCTAAATATGAATATGCATTAAAAATCCACCCCTCCCAAACCCACCCCACATCCATTCATCATCATCATCGTCGTCATTCATCATTCATTAAAGCCTATTTACAGTGAGTGGTACTTGCACGACTGGACAGAGAATCAGGACGTTGTGCATCACTATAAATGATTTTAACTTCATGCAAGTGCAACACTGACATCAATTAAATCTGAAACTAAATAAAATGCCAAACCTGTTAAAAAGACTTCAAAATGGAAGAGAACAGAAAGCATACACTACTAAGTATAGATTAAGGCAACAGATTCCTGATACTTATACTGTTTTAGTGTCATGGAATTAAAGCTGCGCTAATCATCATCAACATTCCCAATTAAAAAATCACACAAGCCTACTAACTTACTCAGTCAAAACGAACATGGACAAAAATCAAATGTTCACATTGTGCAAGAAGAAGAAGAAAAAAAAAAAGTAAATACACATGGTATTTTACAACCTTCAGCACAGTGCAATTACAAAGAGTTTTACCATAGAAAAAAGCCCTTATAGTTCTATACATATGGCGTGGCTTTTTCTACTTTAGTTTGCAGGAAATAAAGCATTGGAGTCAACTAGTAGTTGATTAAAAAGGGAAGAGTCATAACATACCCAGTTATATGGGTAAAATATATATATGTAATCAGGACGGAAGAAAAGTTCTAAGAAAATAGGTTTAGCATAAAAAAAGTTCTCTGTAATGTAACCGTTCTCTGGTTTTCCACCACAGCAATCTATAGGATTACAGTAATTCACCTTTTACTGCTCAAGCTGACGCCACAGAAGTACTGCTGGAGGAGACGCCGGCTCGCAGCGCCTCTCTGTGGCTTCAACAGTAACTGCAACACTTCAGCAGCTGCTGGACTGCAGCAGCACTAAAGTGTCACAGGAACAGTAATAGATGGAAAGCAAGTAGATCCTTCATTTCCCAAATCAAATTCAACACTCCAACTTCAAAATCAGTTTAGTAGCAGTTTGAAAACAATCATCATGAATGTTTTGCTCCACTGAAAGCATGTCTGATATCAAGGATGATAAGTACTCCTTAACAAACTTCAGTGTAGCGTAATAGTGCACATAGTAGTGTTCCAGCCCATGGACTGCTCACCTTTAATCTATATTTGTCTTTTTTTTTGCCGAGTTCTTCCAACTCAGTTTTGTTTCTATTTTGGACTTCTTTCTTTTTAAAAGCACAGTAAATTTAATCAGTATAAAATTCTGTACTGTGAAATTATTGCATAAACAATCTATTTGCATAAGCTATCCTGGATGTTATTCACGGCTCATGTTTCTCTCCTGGCCTTTTTCTTCTGAACTTGCTTCGGTGGTTCCCAATTCTGATCAGATTTCTCTGTGGGAGCAAAAATAAAGAATTTTATTCAGCATGATTATTATTAGTTATATTATTATTATTATTATTACTACTACTATATACAGCAGGGTCCCAAAGTCAACTTTGAACATCTAGGATTTAAAATGTAATTTAAACCTGAAAATAAAGTTTTAGGATTTTGGAAAAAAGATTTAAATACAAAGATATTCTGAAATTTACATTTTTAAATTTAACGTTTAATCCAAATTATGCTGGAGAAATTCTCTGTAATGGGAAAATGGTATTAAAATAAAATGAAAAAAGAAGAAGTTCAAAATAAAGCATTTTTACTTGACTTTTTTGGCTGTATGTGGTCAAATGCATTAGGTCACACATGTGCTATTGTTGTTAAACGTTCTCACTAGGGATATTACAACCATACAACAGTACTTTATATAAATGTTAACTGAAATAAAATAAACATAAAACATGTTCATTTAGTTTAACTCGAAGTACTAAAATAACTAAATCCAACAGATTAAACATTCTATCTATCTATCTATCTATCAAAACGAACAAAAATGACAAACACAACAAAATTACTAAAACTGAACTAAAACGGAAAATATATTATAATACTGTATCAATGATACTAAAATAATGCTGACTCTCACTAGATCCACCCAATGCTCATCATCTGAGATCCACTCACTTTGTGAAGACTGTGGAGGGATGTTTTGCTTGGATCCCTCTTCTTTTGGAACATGAGGAGGATGAGGCTTGACAGTCTTCTCTGCAGGAGCAGAACCTACTTGAGTCACCTGGAAGAGGAACGTACAACTTGTTCAGTCATGCAGAATTTAAGTATTCGTTCATTGTGTCACTACTTGGGTTAATCGAAACATGATGGTTACCTCAGCTGAACCATCTTCTTCCGGTCTCTTCTTTTTCTTTCGTCTTTTGGATTTTCCACCTCCTGCAGGATCTACCTTGTCATTGTCATCATTTGATTCCTACATCCAGATCAAATACTTAGTTAAATCTACTAGAAGTTTTGTTGATATAAGTTACAAAAAATAAGTGAATGTGTTTTTTCATACCACAAGTGGCTTGGAAACTGGCATCTCTTTCAAAGCGGGGGGATCTACTTTGTGCTCTTCATAATTGCCCCACATCTCAATTGGAGGGTTCCAGTCTGAGCTCAGGTCCACGGTGGCAGGACCATCTGAAATCATATGGAGATACTGGTGATGTTAATAGTCTTTCACAATGATTTTCTATTCATGAAAGAATCCACAAAAATATTAAAAACAGAACAACATCAGTATATACAGGGCTCCAGACTCATTCTTCCCACTGGTCGCTCTTTTGCGACTAACTTTCTCAGTTGGTCGCACGAGCACATGATTTGGTCGCAATATTTTTTTTGCTACAACATGGGATTAATCAATGCATGCTGATGAACTTTTATCATAGTTTATAGTTATATGGAAACGAAAGTGGTTAACATTCAACCTGTTCTTTTTCTTCAGTATTTGTGATTTGAATTTTGTGAACGGGAAATCCTCTTTTACTATGTTATAAGCCGGTTTTCAGATGCTTTCACTGCGATCTTATTGTAACATTTTACAAGAAAAGATAATTGTCCGATTTGCCCACATACATCTATACATATTTCACTTTTTAAGACTAAAACAAAAGATGGATTCTTTGTTATTCTTAATTAAAAAAGCACAACAATAAAACAGTAAGATTTTATTGTAAAAATAACAGTAAGATACAATGACAAACTAGCTTACAAAATTTAGTTTGATGTTTCTCATATGCAACAGAAATGGCAGAGCTTATGAGTTGAACAATGCGGTGGTTCGTATCAGTGCGACCGCACACAAAATTTAGTAGCACAGACAGAAAAAATGGTCGCAGTCTGGAGCCCTGCATATATGAATGATTTCTGAAGGATCATGTGACACTGAATACTGGAGTGATGATGCTGAAAATTCAGCTTTGCCATCACAAGAATAAATTACATTTTAAAATATATTATAGAAAACAGGTATTTTAAATTGTGTTATTTTGTGTTTTGGTTTCGTTTGTGCGCGGCAGTCGTCCGTGAGGGGCTGTCGCGCTATTTTGTGTTTATTTTATTATTAAAGTTTCGTTGAATGTTCGCCGGTTCCCGCCTCCTTCTTCCCGTGACTACGAACTTTGTTACAATAACATTTCACTGTTGTGTTACTGTTTTTTGTACTGTATTTCTAATCAAATAAATGCAGCCTTGCCGAGCATAAGGGACTTTTCAAAAACATTTTTAAAAAATCTTACCGATCACAAACTTTTGAATGAAACGTTCATCAAGTAAATATTGAGTCTAAATAAGTTTTGATCTTACTTATATTGGACCACTGACTGTCAAAGGTGGGTCCACTGTCCCATTGCCTGATTTCAGAGTTAGATTTAGTCCCAGTCTCTCCACCTGCGAAAATACACGGAAAAGGTTCATTCTTCATAGTTCTTATGAGCATACAAAAACAAAATTATGTGCTCCTCACAAGAATGACAGCGTAATGAAAATTAAAAATAAGTACTTGATGGGTTCAGTCAAGTTTACTGGGTTTGGTTCTGCCTTAATTCTACCATCCAAACCCATGTTACTATGCTTATATATAATTTTATGCTTAACATCTTAACATAAAATTAAGTAAGGTGAAATACCTCAAAGGTTTGAATTTCATTAGAACAACCATCTACCATCTGATGATTACTACATGTAACAAGAAACTTTAAGATCTGTCACAATAATCTGAAAAAACCCTTAAATGCAACCATTGTTATAAACAAATCATGCTCTGATCTATTACCCTCGGACTCTTGTTTCCAGGTGGCGTTCTCACGGTTCTTGTGCCCAGGGGTCTTTCTCCCAGCAGACAACTTCTCGTTGTTTAAAGCATTTGTTTGGGTTGACTTCGCAGGAACCTCTGTCCATCCTCCACCATTAACAGAGTTCACATCATTCCAGTTAGACGACACTAAAAGAAAAGGGTGAAATTTGTAAGGTAAGTTCTGTCACATTATTATCGTTGAAAAGTTTGTGGATGGTAAGATGCTTTTTTTAAAGAAGTCACTTTTGCTCACAAATGCTGCATTTATTTGATCAGTAAAAGCATTAACACTGTGAAATATTATTACAATTACTTTCTCTTTAAATGTATTTTAAAATGTAATTTATATTACAAAAATGAATTTTCAGCAACCATTACTCCAGTCTTCAGTGTCACATGATCCTTCAAAAATCACTCTAATATGCGGATTTGCTGCTCAAGAAACATTTCTTATTATTATCAATGTTGAAAGCAATGCTTAAGCATCTTTGTGAAAACTGTGATTTCGGGATTCCTTCAAGTTGAAAAGAAGAGCATTTATTTAAAATATAAATCTTTTTTAACATTGTAAATATTTCTAGTGTCCCTTTTTGATCAATTTAATGCATCCTCGCAAAAGAAAAAAAAAAATCTTACCATCCCAAAACTTTTGAACTATAGCGTACATGAATCTATGTCCTCAATAAAAATACATATATTTCTATTAAATTAATTCTAGAGTTTTATTTTTTATAAAGAAACATTCACAGATTCTGTATTCAGTATATGAAAAGTGTAATTTTTACCTGAGGGTATAATGGTGTCACCCTTCGAGGCCTTGGCACGTGATGACTCTGCAATACATCAAAGGAAGAGCACTTTAAATACTTGCGTATTAACTAGGGATGTTCATTTTAACCGGTTAACTGTTAACTGACCATAAGAATTTTTGACCAATTAATACAATCAGTTAAACGGTTTAAAAAGTAATTTATTAAATTTTTTCAGTAATTTATCAAAATATTTAAAAAGGTTTGCTGCATGGTTAAAATATGCTACGCGTATATAAAAAATTCGTTTTTTTGAAAGAAAAAAAAAGCAAGTCGAGTATAAGTCGCATTTTATTATTTCATTCAGAAATAGGCCTAAGAAGCTATAGCAATATAAATGACAATCCAAAACGAATTCATTTAGGTTAAAACGAAACTGAAACCAACATTGGGTCTCTCATTTGACACAAAATCAAATGTTTCCGTATTCGCGATGTATTTGAATGGCAAATTATTATTTATTATGTAGCCTACTTCACTCGCGTTCCAATATCTACGTAAAACAAAATGTTTTGCTTATAACGGCGGTACTGTGATAACACTTCGGCACAGACTTTACTACATATTTGAACTGAGCAGTGTGTTTTTTTCCATATGTTTGACTGACTGTATTTTATTATGATAATGAACAGGCTGCATTGTCAAGGTAGCAAAGCTTAACTGTGTTTGCTTTTATTTGTGTACATTCACAATAAAAACAAATCTTTGTGCTTTTGTAAAATAAGCCTATAGAAAAATAGGATGCCACTTTCTGCCGTCTGGTTTCCTTACGAGCGTCGGTTGTCGGTTAGGAAAAATAACCGAAATTAACATCCCTAGTATTAACATTTTCTAGGATGCCATGAACAGTCTCATGAACAAGCACTGAATTTAGGAAATGCATACCCTTGTTCTTTTTGGTGCCAGCTGGGGCTGTAACTGCAGGTTGCTCTACCTTCTGACTGGCACGATCTCCAACCTCAGGGCTCCCAGAGCTGTCACCAGGGCCCTTCTCTTTTTTGCGCTGCTGACGTTTTTCTCGATTACTGACCTTGGTTTCCCAAGCACCTGCTAAACACAGTCATACTGAAAGTGCATCTCGTATAAGCAGCTCATTTGAATTTCTGAGACTAATCACTAACAAACAACCTTCATACTGAAAATGTGAAGTTGCCACTACAGTCTAGTAACCCAGTGTCATACCTTCATCAGGTTCCTTGCCATCGGTGGAGGAAACATCTTGGGTTGGCTTCACCTCTGGTTTTGGTTTCTTCTTGTTTTTCTTGGGCTACATAAGAGCCAAAAACACTGATTTAGAACTTCCTGACAAGTCAGAAACAAAGTATCTTTCTTACTCTCACACTTACTACAGGCACATAGTGACAGACTGTTATAAAGATTTCTTAAAATACGTATTCGGCCTTGTAAAAACTAAGCCTAAAGTTTGAGGCCTTGGGACAAAGTACACAGTTTCCCCTCTGGATGTACCCTACATTAGCTGTATCTGCATTATCAAATTACAGGCCGATACTGACACCCGACCTCTCTCAATCACTGTTTACAGACTGAACCAAGGCTGATTCAAACCTTCATAGCACTACTGTGCAAAAGAGTCAAATGTACTTTCCAAACCGGTCAAGTATTGTTAATGTGCCCTTCAAGTGGAGTTGGAAATTTCATAATTACGAATTCAGAACACACGAATGACCAAGCGATGTCATATTTACAAGCGAGAAACTGATTGCAGATGACACTTGAACTGCAACTTTGGAAAAGGCATGCAGATTTGAAACACCGTGTAAACAAACAATGATATATAATATGGATAATACCATATCTATAATCTACTGTCTATAAAGAGTCTATAGTGCAGATATTCACAAACGTTTTGTCTGCCAAACCCATTTGTCTAATTTCACTTGCAAAATATTCACAAGCACCCCATGAGAACCCTTAATGAATTTTTAATAGTTTAACAACAGATTTGCTTGTTCATGGTTCTCTGATTGTCACATGGCATGTAGGTAAACAAATAATGAATTTCATTTTCCTTTGTAAGTGTTTTATCATTACATTAGAGTTACAATACTAATATTTATTCTTTATGTATTTATTTATTTAATTTTTTTTGCTTTTATTAAGATAGGACAGTATGTAGACAGGAAGCGAGGTGGGAGAGAGAGGGGGGACGGGATTGGGAAAGGTTCGCGAGTTGGATTTTTTGTTCACAGTATGATTCTTTTGCTTTGTTATTACTTCCATGTTGTTTCTGACTTGAGCTGCAGGTTTACGTTACATCACAGAGGTATACAAGTTTTTCAGTCAAATCACGGTATATGTATGTTCGACGTCGTTAGCAAATCTCCAAAGATCTCTAAACTGTTTTGCTCCTCAGAAAAGCAAAAGAAATGCACCACAGCGGTGCCAAAAATGCCTTAGTTACTACAATTATTGTTACTACTAATATATAAACAAACAAATACACTTCCTCAACGAAACCAGCATGAATACTAGGTGAACCAACCTTTGTATCAGCAGGTGGCTGTGCAGGTGCTGGTGCAGGAGGGAGTTTCTTTTTCTCCTCAATGACTTTGATTTCCTCCTGAGGTCCAGCCACTGTCTGTCCATTGGCCTGGGCCTTCTGCTGCGGGCGCATGACAGTTACACACCAACAATTACAAACTCCTCATTTCCTTCCTCTATCAACTGACAGTGCTTGAAAACAACCCTTAGGCAATGAAAACAGTCACTACGAGGATCCTTTATAGTTTAGACTCATAAAAAGGTGGTGTTTAGCCAAAACGAAACTTATGAGCGTGTCTGCTATACTGTGCTACGTGGCTCTCCTACCGCCTTCGTGTCTGTTTTATTACTATTACTCGTAATCAAATAACAACGCCAGATTTGTTAATTTAATACTAAAGGTGACGATAAGCAATATAGAATTAAATAGTTATGATTGGAAAATAATTTCTGTGTGAACAGGTGATTCTTAACGGTTTTGACAGGTTAGCACCTTATACAGTCTATGGTTAGCACGTTAGCAGCTAAAGTTAACTACTCGTGCAAACCTCTATCAAACTCAAGTCAGCTAAATATGATTTTTAGAAAGACAATGTATCTCAAAACCTAGCAGGCTGCCTATCTAGATTTCATTTTTGGGTATCACAAAAAGGCTGTCTAGGAAGACAGCTGTCTTAGTTTTGAATCACAGCCATTAGCACTAGCAGATCACAATCGCAGGCCGCTTACCTTCTCGGCTGCTTTCTTTTTGTTCTTCTTTTTCGGTTCGCTCGGCTCGGTCTTCACAGACTTCGGTGGTACGGCGGCCTTAACCGGGGTCTCGGCAACGGCGGTGCTGGGGCTCACAGGAACGGGCGCAGCTCGGCGCTTCCTCCGTCCACAGGCCGCGATCAGCAGCAGCACCGTCAGTCCGATCAGCGCCGCGCTCAGAATCAGCCACGACGGATACTGCTCCGGCTTTATCCCCAGATCAAGCCCCAGCTCGGCCCGGAGGAAATCCAGGCCGGAGGACAGCAGCCCGCGTATACGCTCAGACACGTACTCGGCTCGCTGTGTGGCTAAAGCTTGCCAGTCCTGGTCCATTTTAAGCAGGCGGACAAGAACCGCACGCAGAGACGGAGAGTGAGCTACTGCTGGCAGCGGGAGAGAGTGGATGGCAGGAGGGAGTGGCTTTGATATTTCTCGCCTTCTTACATTATGGCTGTGTCTCAAAACATATCGATCTGACTACCTAGACAACACTTTTGGGAGTCTTTGGAGGGCGCAGCATTTTTGGTTATCAAAATGAGAAAAAAAGTCTAAGGAATATATCCTCAGTTTTTTATTTTGTTTGATAGTGTTTTATCTATCCCCAGATCAAGCCCCAGCTCGGCCCGGAGGAAATCCAGGCCGGAGGACAGCAGCCCGCGTATACGCTCAGACACGTACTCGGCTCGCTGTGTGGCTAAAGCTTGCCAGTCCTGGTCCATTTTAAGCAGGCGGACAAGAACCGCACGCAGAGACGGAGAGTGAGCTACTGCTGGCAGCGGGAGAGAGTGAATGGCAGGAGGGAGTGGCTTTGATATTTCTCGCCTTCTTACATTATGGCTGTGTCTCAAAACATATCGACCTGACTACCTAGACAAATCTCAAAACCTAGCAGGCTGCCTATCTAGATTTCATTTTTGGGTATCACAAAAAGGCTGTCTAGGAAGACAGCTGTCTTAGTTTTGAATCACAGCCATTAGCACTAGCAGATCACAATCGCAGGCCGCTTACCTTCTCGGCTGCTTTCTTTTTGTTCTTCTTTTTCGGTTCGCTCGGCTCGGTCTTCACAGACTTCGGTGGTACGGCGGCCTTAACCGGGGTCTCGGCAACGGCGGTGCTGGGGCTCACAGGAACGGGCGCAGCTCGGCGCTTCCTCCGTCCACAGGCCGCGATCAGCAGCAGCACCGTCAGTCCGATCAGCGCCGCGCTCAGAATCAGCCACGACGGATACTGCTCCGGCTTTATCCCCAGATCAAGCCCACAGGAACGGGCGCAGCTCGGCGCTTCCTCCGTCCACAGGCCGCGATCAGCAGCAGCACCGTCAGCCCGATCAGCGCCGCGCTCAGAATCAGCCATGACGGATACTGCTCCGGCTTTATCCCCAGATCAAGCCCCAGCTCGGCCCGGAGGAAATCCAGGCCGGAGGACAGCAGCCCGCGTATACGCTCAGACACGTACTCGGCTCGCTGTGTGGCTAAAGCTTGCCAGTCCTGGTCCATTTTAAGCAGGCGGACAAGAACCGCACGCAGAGACGGAGAGTGAGCTACTGCTGGCAGCGGGAGAGAGTGGATGGCAGGAGGGAGTGGCTTTGATATTTCTCGCCTTCTTACATTATGGCTGTGTCTCAAAACATATCGACCTGACTACCTAGACAACACTTTTGGGAGTCTTTGGAGGGCGCAGCATTTTTGGTTATCAAAATGAGAAAAAAAGTCTAAGGAATATATCCTCAGTTTTTTATTTTGTTTGATAGTGTTTTATCTATAAATAAAAAAGTTTCCGGCCTCACTTTTTACTGTCACTTTTTTTTTTTTTTTGGATTGAGGTAGACTGAGTTCTCTTTTTTTTTATTAGTAATGAAAATGTGACAGATTCTTGAAACAATATGTGATTTCTTTTTGATGATTCTATTGATTTGTTTGCTTTCCTTAGCTTATGTTTCCATTTATTTATTAATTCATTCTTTTATTTTTCTGATACTTTTACTGATACTTTTGAGAAGAAAAAAAAGGCTGCATTTACTAACCTCATCAGTCTATTGCCAAATTATGATATTAATTCCGTTTTAACCCATCAAAATTTGTTTCAATAATTGGTTCTATCACTGATCTATGATAATCATTATATAGACCAGTGGTAATTGTATTTTAAATAAGATCACTAAACATATAAACATGTAGTAATCTGTTTATTCAATCTGAGTTTGTCATAAATCAGAAAAGGACACTGATTTAAGTCTCAATAGCCTTAGCTACAAAATAACACTCAAGAAGATTTCCAAAAGGTAGGCTTATACCAAAGTCCCTTTCAACTAAGTACTGAGTAAAGGATCTGAATACTTATGTAAATGTGATATTTCAGTTTTTTCTTTTTAATAAATTTACAGACTTTTTAAAAATTCTGTTTTCACTTTGTCATTATGAGGTACGGAGTGTAGATTAATGAGAAAAAAAGAATTTAAACAATTGTAGTATCAGGCTGCAACATAACAAAACTGAAAAAAAACTGAAGGGGGTCTGAATAATTTCGGAATGCACTGCATATATATATATATATATATATATATAGTTTTGCTTTCCAGTACAAATATCTAAACATTTTTAAAGAAATATACATTTACATGCAAAATGACTTAAGATATTAAGTATTAATTTCTAGAGAGGTGTGTGCCTTTCCAAATCATGTCCAATCAATTTAATTTACCACAGGTGGACTCCAATCAAGGTGTAGAAACATCTCAGCAATGATCAAGAGAAATGGGAGGCACCTGAGCTAAATTTCAAGTGTTGTTGTTGTTGAATACTTATGTAAATGTGATACTTCAGGTTTTTCTTTTTAATACATTTACAGGCATTTCTAAAAATTCTGATTTCACTTTGTCATTATGAGGTACAGAGTGTAGATTAATAAGGGGAAAAAATGAATTTAAACAATTGTAGTATCAGGCTGCAACATACAATTGAAAAAAGTGAATACTTTTTGAATGCACTGCATATATATATATATATATATATATATATATATATAGATAGATAGATAGATAGATAGATGTTTTTTCTTCCCTGTACAAACATTATAATGCATTTGCACCCAGAGAAATTCATTGTAGCCTATAACTTATAGGCTAATTGCAGGGATGTAAAAAGTACTCAAAATTATACTTGAGTGAAAGTACAGATACTGAGTGAAAATTTTACTTTAAAAGCAAAAACGTACAACTTTAAATTGTACTCAAGTATTAAAAAAGTAGAAGTAACCTAAAAAATAAAAATAAGAGAGGATATTCTTGTTTTATCATATTGAATTATCTTACAAAGGTTTAGTTAGATAGACAGAAAGGTTTGGTAAAGGGAAAAAACAAAAAACACAATGGACACAACATCAATTAATATGCAGCACAGTAGAACACAAAAAATACAGCCCTTAAAGAGATACGCCATCCTTTACACTCTCATGCCATCCCACATGTATATGCCATATAAGACTCTCTTCAGAAAGACTTTTGGAAAATAATCCATCTTTCTGCATATAATGTAAGTGTACAGGACGTCCAAAGAAGATGCGTCTAAAACTATACAAAATGAACTCAACAGCAAGCCATAAAACCCCAGTTGATGAATCAATGTCGTCTTAAAGAGTTCGTTCACCCAAAAATTAAAATTAGACTGTCTTTTACTCACCCTCGAAGCATCCTAGGTGTATGTGACTTTCAACACTTTTTCTCACTTCTGCTGACTGGTAGTCTGTTTTGTTTTGTTTTTTTTGCTTTATTTAGTGAAAATTCACATACAAATTGACAATAAAAGCAAAAATTTCAATAAATTCAAAGAGACAATGATTGTAAAAAAAAGAATGCAAATTAAGGAAGAAAAAAAAACTAAATAAATCAACAAAAAGACTGATAGTCTGGTACACGGAAGATGTTCAGGCGGATGTCGTAAGACTTATGCGATGTGCGTGTGTCAGGAGCAAAGGTTTCCTTACTCTAGCAAAGGAAAACCAGTCTCCTCTTGGCTTATATAGAAATCCTCCGCTATTTTTCTTTACAAATCCTCGTTTTGTGCTTCTAATTCGTGAACTGCATTTTGTTTCGTTCTCTCCGCCACTAATCACGCAATGCCGATGTCTTACGTCATCCGCCGGAACGCCTTCAGCATATGACAGAACACCGGAAGTGAGAAAAAAGTGTTTATTACGTTTGAAATATGGATATTTTTCTGACAAAAACGCATGGATTCACTACAGGAGACCTTTATTCACCCCCGGAGCCGTGTGAGGCACGTTTTATTACGGATGCGCGCATTCTTCTAAACTGTTGACAACAAACACCCGCTTAGCCCCATTGTAAGGCTTGGAGGGGTCAAGACAATTTTTAATATAACTCCGATTGGATTCGTCTGAAAGAAGAACGTCACATACATCTAGGATGCTTTGTGTGAGTCGTGGCAAACTCAGTAGCTCCTGGCAATAGTATAGTGACTTCCCGCAACAAGTTATTAGTCTTATTTTTGTACCTTCCGGCACGCCATAGCTTCGAGGGTGAGCGAAACACAAGCTAATTTTCATTTTTGGGTGATCTAACCCTTTAAGTGAAATTATAGGCGTGTGTAAGAAAAACACGGAGGTTTAAATTTTACTCTCGTTTACACTTTGTGTGGTTTTTGAAGAGGTCCTGTATATTTGCATTACATGGACTAACAATATTTATTTGTGTTCATCTGAAGAAAGGGACGTCTGGGATGACATGAGGGTCAGTAAATAACAGAATTTTCATTTTTCATCTTCAGAGCAAGATGTGATGCAGAAGCCAAAAACATATTCAAGACAGAATACAAGTACATGTGTTGAGTGACATGGAAATAAAACGCAATACATTTTGTTCTTTCTATTCAACGCATTGTTTGCAACAATAATTCAACTTTTCTTATTGTTTATTTGGGGCATTAAAGGTTATTTTCTGAAATATTGGTATGTGACTGATTTTCATTCATTACTTTAATAGGCAAATCATGTAATTATTTAGATGAAAAAATAATTAATTGACAACCCCTATTGTTACTCAGTATATAATTATAATACCACTTATCCACTTTCCATCATCCAATATTTTTGGAGATTTGCAACATTTAATAAATACAAAGCGATCATGGCCAAAATATTAACTGTATTTAAAATCTCATTATTTATTTTATTTGCATTCAATCTTGTGCATTCAGCTAATATTTTGCACAGACAGCTAACGGTTGTATCAAATTAGACAAAAATAATTAATTAAACTGGCTTAAAAAAAATTGAAGCCAGACATTTCCCTGATGAAAGTTATAAGTGAAGCTGAAAACTTACCTGATTACTGTGTAAAAGAAAATAAAATGCAAAAATGTAACGAGTACTTCTGTAATAAAGTTGAAATAAAATTCTAAGGAGTATATAGTACTGTTTTTTCCTCTGAAATGTAATCAAGTAAAAGTACAAGTAGTCAGTTTAAACTGCACTTGCGTGAAGAACAAATCCCCCAAAACAATACTTAGGTACAGTAATCAAGTAAAATGTAAAAATATCTAAAACATCTTTAAAATTCTAGAGGTTTTACACCTGTTGAATGAAAAAAAGAAACCAAAATAAAACAAAACCTAAAAAGTCTACAGTTTATTGTTTACTTTCTTCTTGGACTTAAAAGCAAAAGAAAAAAGTCAACTGACTGATATTTTGTTCTGCAGAACATAATGAAACTGTCCCAAAAATAAATAATAATTTCTTCTAGTTCATCGTTAGAAATCTGCATCAAGAGTGAATTCACAGTCCATCACATTTGACATCACTCCAAGTCGCTGGTATTCAGCCACTCGCTTCTCGAAGAAATTAGTTTTTCCCTCCAATGAAATTGACTCCATGAAGTCAAAAGGGTTTTCTGACTTGTAAACCTTTTGAGACAGAATTTAAAAAGCACTGTTATATAAATATAAAGATTATCAGACAAAAATCATAATACAATCCCAATAAAATACTGACTTTGGGCAATCCTAGGTCTGTTAGCAGCCGATCAGCCACAAACTCAATGTATTGCTTCATGAGAGAGCAGTTCATCCCGATTAAATTGACAGGTAAGGCTTCTGTGAGAAACTCCTACAGAAAAACAAGCAAATACAAATGCAGTTACGCTCATGCCTGAAATAATTCATTCTGCAGCACTAGAGTACAGCAAAGTATAACGTACCTGTTCAATGCTCACAGCTTTTGTGATGATGTCTTTCACTCTGTCAGCAGAAGGTTTCTTCACCAAGTAGCTGTACACTAGACATGCGAAATTACAGTGCAGACCCTGTGAAGTTTCAATAATCAATAACAGCCTTGATTAGATTTTCAGTGGGACTTCTTATTATCTCTATATTTTTTTATCATGGACACAGATAACAAATCTTGATCAAAACAAGATCTGAACATCTTTAAGTTGTAACCTCATCTCTGCTGATGAGTTCATTGGAGTAGGTGAGTCCGGGCATCAGGCCTCTTTTCTTCAACCAGTAGATGGCAGCAAATGATCCAGAGAAGAAGATGCCTTCCACTGCTGCAAATGCTACTAATCGCTCTCCTAAAAAGAAATAAATATATAAACACTGTTGTTGATCAAGTGTAATGTCATAATAATATTGTATACTCTTTTTTTAAAGAAAAAAGTATTTTTCCACACACCAAAAGTTGAGTTTGTGTCAGAGATCCACTGTAAGGCCCAGTCTGCTTTTCGCCTTACACAAGGCATGGTGTGAATTGCATTAAACAAAAAGTCCCTTTAAGAAAAGTTTGGATTTAGAGAGAGAGAAAAACAATAATATATATGTATATATATATATATATATATTGTTAATAATACATTATAATTTATTGTTTATTGTATTGATGTTTTGTTTAATGTCACTATGTATTATTGTTTAGAACACATATATTACAATTTTAATCCAAGATGTTCACAAGTAGAGCAATCATTAACTTTGTCTCTTATGTGTACAAGACTTTTTTTTGTGGTTAGAAAAAAAAATGTCTTGCAAAGTTTGCTCATAAACTACATAAGGAAAATGTTAGCATAAACTGCTGAACTGAATCTTGCACCTGTCACCTGTGTAAAAGCACTTTAAAAGCTGTAACTGACTTTTTTAAAGTAAAGAAATACACTGTTCACCCATTTTACCTCTCTTTTAGATCCCTTATGTAGGTGTTGATAAGCATGCTGTACATTTCGGAGTGCACATTCTCTATGAGGATCTGAAAGCCGTAGAAGGAACGAGCTTCTGGGATCTGCACCTCTTGACTGAACCGCTGCACCTGTGACAAGTAAAGACATGATGTTTGGAAATAACTTCTTGATCTATTCAGTCTGAAATTTTACATTGGTTTCCATAATCTTAATGAAGGTTAGGAGATGCACTTGCCAGGTTCTCATTGACGATCCCATCACTTGCTGCAAAGAAAGCAAGTACATGGGATATGAAGTGTTTCTCTTCAGACTTCAGGCTGTCCCAGTGAACCAAGTCCTTTGATAAATCCACCTAAACAAACCATTGAAATGTTTAGCAATTTCGCATTCAGCAGAGATAAGGACAAATACTATTTTTGATAAAAATTTTCTTAAATTAATAGTTCAGCAAAACTGAAAATTCACCCACGTTATTTCAAAAGTGGGTTTCTTACTTCCATGGACAGGTTTGGAACAAAATGAGGGTGAGTAAAGACCTGTTTACACCAAGAACAATAACGACACATAAGCATCCACCAGTGTTGGGGAGTAACTAGTTACATGTAACGGCGTTACGTAATTTAATTACAAAATAAATGTAACTGTAATCAGTTACAGTTACTAAGAAAACATGTGTAATTAAATTACAGTTACTTATTAAAATGTTAATGATTACAAAGGGGGTTACATTTGAATCTTTACACACATCCACATACAGATTTAATTGATTTCTTTCCCAAATTGCTCTGACTACTCTGAGACATATGGCCCTATGATTTCCACGATGCAGAAAACACGGACTGGTTGGAACTCCTATAACGCGAAATGTCACGGAATATGCAACATTTGGATGAATAAATCAAAAGTAGGTCAGTACACTTGAATCAAAATGCAATACTGATCTCACTCGTGACTCTAGGCTACGTAGGACGGACAAAACCATGCTGTTAATGGGGCGGAGATGATTTTGCTGGAAATGCCGTAATTTTGTTTTATTTGTAACTCTTTGGTAGATACATTTATAATTTCTATTACATTACTACTTAGTAGTCTGTTACTACTAATAAAACAGATCTCTGGGGGCCCCAAAAGTGCGTGGGCCCTTAGAATCGTCCTAACTTTCCCCCCCTTAGCAGCGCCCCTGGTTACTGTACTTAAAAAAAAAAAATTCCAAAGCATTGTTAGATGCAGTGTTTCCTGTATGCAAATATTTGGTTTCAATGGTGTAAATGTTTGAAAATTATTAACAGTTGAAAACATTCATTAGAAAAGTAATCAAAAGTAATCAGTTACATTACTTTAATAAAGTAATTGAAAAAGTTACACTACTATTACATTTTAAATAGGGTAACTTGTAATCTGTAACCTATTACATTTCCAAAGTAACCTTCCCAACACTGGCATCCACACCAATGGACTATAACCCGTTTATCACAAGGTCTGCTGCAGGTTGTCTGCTTTAAAAAATTGGGTGGATTCTAATTGACTGTCAATGTTTTTATTGATCATCATTTGGAAAAAAAAATATACTGAAAGCAATTCCAACAATATAGTTCCTCTGTTTCTTTATGGTTACAGTTGTGGTGTAGACTTCCATATTCTCACGGAATTAGAACTATTATTAAAACTTTAAAGTTAAAGTTATCATTAAGGCCAGTTCACACCAAGAACGTTAAAAGCGTCCACACCAATGTACAATAACGTTATGTTTATTATAAACGCAAGCACGCTGCAGTTTTGTTGTCTGCAACTTCATGCTCATGCTATTTAAAGGTCGAGTGGATTCTGATTGGCTGTCAATGTTTTACCAACTGGAAAAATATAACTTCCATATTCTCACGGAATTAGAACTATTATTAAAACTTTAAAGTTAAAGTTATCATTAAGGCCAGTTCACACCAAGAACGTTAAAAGCGTCCACACCAATGTACAATAACGTTATGTTTATTATAAACGCAAGCACGCTGGAGTTTTGTTGTCTGCAACTTCATGCTCATGCTATTTAAAGTCGAGTGGATTCTGATTGGCTGTCAATGTTTTACCAACTGGAAAAATATCGTTCTGAAAGCCATTCCAACGACATCGTTCTTTTGTGTCATTTTCGTTGTAGGCTATTTGTAGCATGGACTTCCCTACTGAAATAAACAAGCACATACACACCATACGAGGTGCAGGTCAGGAGACACCAAAGTTGAGGACATACCACCTCTTTACTTATTTATTTAACCACCAACGTTTCGGCAAGAAGCCTTTTGTCAAAGTATGGACTTCCCTACTCTCAACAAATTAGAACTAGAACACACTAAAATAACTAAATACATTTATAAAAAAGTTAAATAAATTTATAGTTAAAACCAATAACACGTACATCATGGAGACGTCTATTTGATGTCTGCATATACATCTTTTAAAGCCGAGAACACACTTAACACGACTGTCAGGCTGATTATGAATGGAATTTGGTATTGACAGCTGATCGTGCCCAGTCGACTCTGAAAATCCTGGAGGAGCATAGAGACAGAATACCAACCAAAAGAAAACAAGAAAAAACACATTATATAAAGGTTAGAAATTGATTTGCATATGTAAAACTGACATCTTAAAGACGTCTGTCAGATATTTGATGATTTCCAGATCAAGCGATCTTTAACATCTTGCAGACTTACATGTGCTATGTGATATCTATATTAGCGTCGTATGTTGTCTGTCACAAGCTCTGTCTGGTCGATTCGGATTGGCTGTCAATGTTTTTATGGTTTTAACAGCTGGAAAAAAAATTGCTCAGAGCAATTTCAACGATATCATTCTGTGCTGTTATCGTTATAGCTGTGGAGTGGATTGCTGTTCTACAGAGTGAGAACAATCACAACTTTTTAGTTATATAGCTCTCTTTGAACGGGCCTTTAAATGATAACAGAATTTTTTGGGTGAATTTAATACCACCAGTGCCCTGGCATGGTGGTCGCACGTTGTAATTGTTTTGTAAGTACAACAGTTATTACAATACATTCAAGTATTTTCATCAGAGTTGGCAAAATTATCATCTTAATATTAAATTGATAAATAAATACAAATAATATTCACCTCCTCAACTGTCCAGAATGAAGCCTGAGCTTGTTTGTACATTTTCCAGATGTCAGAATACTGAATAGGGAAAATGACAAATCGCTTTGGGTTTTCTCTGAGAAGGGGTTCGTCTTCAACACTGTTTGTGTCAACATCCTTGTGACCATTCTGCAGGAGAAACGTAACAGTTAATAGAGGAATACGGGGTTTTAAAGACGTGTTAACTAATTCACTATTGTCTTCCTACATCATTCGTTATGAGAGCGCAAGGGGAACAAACTGATGACGAATCTGCTTACGAAATATTTAAATGGACGGTTTTCATGTACATGTGATTTAAACAACAACGCTGCAATCCTGTTTCATTTACATATAACCCAGAAAATAAATATCAAAATCAGTTTTTGATTCACTTTATCCATACCTTAATGTTACAACTTATGTTTAATCCAAATATTGCTGTCGCTATCCGCAACACATAACACTCTTTTAACTGACACTACTTTAGATTTCATTTTTACTTTAATTTTATTATCATAAATGCTATATATCGTTTTAACTCGTTACTTTACCTAATGCGCGAGGCTCTTTGTTATGAAAGCTCAGAGCCGCACACATAACAAGGCAGGCAGATTCAACATTCGAAGGCCGCAAAATCACACTTAAATGCTTTAGAGTAAGTTTATTATTACCTGATATTCCATAATGTTCGCCGGAGTGTTGCTTATACCGGAGTCCATGGTTATAATCGTCTTCGGTCAGCAGCGGTGAAGCTGCGATCTCTCTATGTCGTCTGTCATTGACAATCAGCTCCTGAAGCAGTGCATAACACGCGTCTAGCTCCTCCTACACTGTTACGCTATATAGAAATTAACCCTTTCGCTTCTCATAACTTACATAAAGCTAAAATTATTAAAATAGGAAACCATCCTCAGCTAGTTCAAAATATATGTCATGTCAGTGTTGCTTTGAGTATTCTAGTTTAATTTATTAAACTAAGCTTTCAAGGGTCAACATAAAGCACTTTGAGACAAACAACTCGATCGTATTTGCTCAGAAATGTATTAAATTAATATTTTAATTACTTTTACAAGCACAATTTTACAGTCAAAAACAGACAATGGTCTATTAGTGGACTTAGACAAAAGGTATATTTCATTTCTAAGGGGTGTGATTTTATAAAACAGTGAGCTGTTATAATCACTTAAGACACCATGCTAGACACACAAGTGGTTTAACATGAATTTGAAATATACAACATTTGAATTTTAGATTGAGAACTCGTGCTTTTGCTGCATTTAATCTGATTGTGGTGAAACTTGTATTTTAGGTGTTACTTGAGGTAAATGTGATCTCTGTTGTCAGCAGATTCATAACACCAGGCAGTCTTTCTAGTTTTATAAAGCATACCATTAGAGGAAACATGAGACTAATTTACATGGACCTTCAACTGATAACCTGGCAGAATGTTTGAAATCTTTTGAAGGGACACTGCAAATTACAGCACACTCAACCATAGAGCACTATGAAATATATAACAACCTTTGTAAATACTGTCACGTGACGCACCACATGTAATGTGGAAACCATAATTTGGCATGAGGAGCACAGAGAAGTTCCCTACTCCTATAAAACCCATGGAAAGTGAGAACGAGAGAACAAGGACAGAATTGCTAAACCAATTTTCACTTGTTCACACACTATTTGTGCAGAATCTAAAATCTATCCTGATTTGAGACAAATGCTTCTTGTTGTACGGACAACTCATTTACAAGACTGTCAGTAGGTCATCTATATCTATATATGTATACACAATAAAATAAAATTAGTTGAACATTTATGTAAACGGTGTTTGATTAAGAAACCCAAGATTTGGGTGCCATCTCCAGTTATCCATTTTGTTGCATACGTTATTCCATATTGGTTTTCTGTCATTCTTTTTGAGTGATAAGGAAAATGAGCCTTTTGTAATTGTGAGAAACTGAGGTAACAATATCAATCAATTAGTTTTTGACCAAGTCATTTTTTCTCCCCCACCAAAACAAATATAATTTTCCACCCATGACTGTTGGAATGTTGACTGCAAGCTATTCACATGCCCAGTGATTAGTGGACGGAGCCTGGCTCTTTCACAAGCCATACTGGACCAATGAGAGGTTTTTCATGGTATCATCAAGAGAAATTCCAGCCTCTTGCATCTCAAACCTAGCGGAAAACAACAAACAGCATGATATTAACTTTAACCCTTGTGCTGTGCTGAAAATCCTTTACCCAATTATGCTATATTATCACCAAATCTTACATTCAATCTTTCTGTCAACATGTTTTCTTTCAATTAGCACAGGCTTTGTATTGATCGGAGCATATGCAACTTGGCTTTTGAGTGAAAAAAAGACTTTTGTGTTGATAATTTTGGCAATGTTCACTCAAAAGCTCAGATCAATGAGGCCTACGACCAATCAGTTCCAGATAAAAACTGATAAGCTGATAAAAAGATTGAATCCAGAACACAAAATGACCGGAAAACAACAGTTAAACAACCTTTTATATTACAGAATCACTCTTTGTAATGGGCGAAATGAAAAAGGGAAGACAAAAACAGTCTGTGACAAGAACAAAAGGTCAAATGCAATGTGATCTTAATCACCAGTCATCTGTGGAGATGGTGTAATACACAGGTGGTTGGTCTGTGTCGCTGAGGGTTGCCGGACCCTCCTGACCGCTGGCCCCCATGTTGCTGAAAATGAGCCAGTCCCCAACAGCGAGCTCAGGGAGCAGGCAGTGCTCCACCACCTGGTCCAGTGGGTCACACGATGGACCCCACAGGCTGCTGGAAAACACGGGCTCATCTAGGGTGAGCGACAGCTGAGAAACACAAAACAACGAGTTTAGAAATCTCAGGCAACTTATTCAAATATTGTTCGTGTTCAGGTACATGTGTGTTATTTACCTTGTGGACAGATGGTGTGGTGATGACATTTCCAAACAACTTCCCCATGAAAGATCCATAAACACCATCGTTCATGTAATACACAAATTCTGGTGCATCGTTTTGGGTCAGCTCATCTGGAGTGCAAAAGACACAGTGAGAAAATAAGGCAGATGTATCTAATGCCATATATATCTCAAATATGATGGGGCTCACCATGAGTGCTGCTATGGAGATCCCGGTATACTGCTTTTTTGCCAATAAGATTGACAGCCAGAGTGAAGGAGGAAAACACAAAGAAATTTCCCGGTTCAGCGATGACGCTCACTCCAGACGCTGAGGGGAAATAGGCCTCCAGCAGGGGTCTGACGATCGAATTTACCTGATCAAACAGACATGAAAGAAAAGCTTTGAGTAAGTGGATGACATTCAAAAAAGAAAAACAAATGAGACTCATGCTTGCCGTACCTGTTTCAACTGAAACTCAGAACCACTGAATCCTCCACCAATATCCAGGATCTTCATGTCAAAGCCTAGTTCCTTCTGAAGAAGTAAGGAAGACTCAGCACTCCAATAGATACATGAAATTTACTAATAAATCTCAATTAAATTACCGTATTATAACGTTCGTATTACTACTCACCGCCATGTCAAAGATGCAGCGGGCGTCTGACAGTGCATGGGTGTATGCTTGGGGATCTCGGCATGATGCTGGTACTTGGAACCTGCAGAAAAAGTCCCACTTTCTAAAAACTAAACAAGACAAAGTGAGTCTCAGCAAATTAGTGGTGACCAAATCAGTTGACTTACGTGACTCCAACCACATTCACACTCAACTCCTTGGCCATCTCCAGAAGGTGTCTACAGCTCTTCAGGGAGCAACCAATGGTCACACTTGCTTCCTCAACCTGTGCGTCAGTAGACACTTGAAGCAAAAGCCTGTTAAGACAAGAACAGTGCAGAAAGAGAATTACATAAATATATAATAAACACTTACTATAAATAAATAATATAATACAATATAAAATACATTTTATATATGATATTTCACCATTCAAAGACGAAGACCAAAAAAAAAAAGTTTTTGAAATAAGTCCCTCATGCTCATTTTTTTACAGTAAAACAACATTTTAAAATATTATTATAAATTAAAACAACTGTTGTCTATTTTAATTTATTTTAAAATGTAATTTATTAATGTGATGCAAAGCAGCCTTTATTCCAGTCTTCAGTGTCACATGATCCTTCAGAAATCATTCTAATATGCTGATTTGAAACATTTCTTATTATCAATGTTGAAAACAATCGTCATTTGTAATGTGTCCTTGCTGAATAAAAGTATTAATTTCTTAAAGAAAATGTGGTCACACTTTAGTTTTGGGACCTATTCTCACTACTAACTATTAACTACGACTTTTGCCTCAGTAAACTCCTAATTTGCTGCTTATTAATAGTTAATAATGTAGTTGTTAAGTTTAGGTATGGTTTAGGATTAAGGGATCTAAAATATGGTCATGCAGAATAAGACATTAATACGTACTTTATAAGTACTAATAAATAACCAATATGCAAGTAATATGTATGCTAATAAGCAACTAGTTAATAGTGAGAATTGGTCCCTTAAACTAAAGTGTTACTGAAACTTTTACTGACTTTTGAATGTCATATAAAATGCACATACATAAACTTTGTTTTAATGTACATTATACATATATACAATATGTTTTAAGGACTTACTTGGCCTCAGGATGGGCACGGGCAATTTTGCGAAGCTCTGTCTCATTTTCACACACCAAATAGTTAATGCCGGTCTTGGCTGCGTGTTTAATGAGTGAAAGCTGCTTACAAACTCCAGACAGGATGATGTTCTCAGGAGGGACATCATGATTGAGTACCAATGTGGTTTCAGCCTGAAAGTATTAAGTGCATTTTTATAAGTTGGTGTTCCTTCAAAATATACATTTTGAGATCTTTCTAATATCTACAGGTAAGAATCAAATAAAATGTTACCTTATTTGCACAGACAAAACCAACGCCAAGAGCAGACAGGACTTCAATGACTACAGGGCTGCTGTTACAGCTGACTGGGTAGAAGGGTCGAACGAGAGGCATAGTGGTCTTCCACAGAACATGCTGTCGCATTAGGGCCCCAAGGTCGGCCACAACAAATGCATTCTTTTCAGCCTGACAAACAAAATCAGATCAATCAATGAAAAAGACAGAAACAACACCGCTGTGTTCCATTTGTTCAATAAAACAGATGTTCATAAGACAGTCTGACATTTACTTGGAGACTGATTTTCTGAACTAACCAGATTTTGCTCATAGACATGGTTGTCGATGACATTGTCAAGGGTCGTTCCTCCCTCAAGTAGTTCAATGAAGTAGTTTGGTGCATCAACGAATCCTTTCATCTCAACCGTATTCCGCAAATACGACAATCATAGAGAGTTTACTGAGCCGCTGGGGTATTCTGGGTATGCAACAAACTGTTCAGGGTAACCCAAAACATAGTAGTGTCATTACAACAACGTGCATAACATACAAATAATGTTTTCACGCAAAACTTTACGTCAAGGTGTACAACTACAACACCAACCCACATATTTCAAAACAGTGTGTTTTATGAGCAAACTTTGAACAGGAAGTTTAAAGTCATTGTCAGGCTATCGTTGATCTAAATTGGGATTCTATGAAGCTAATAAATACAAGAGGCAGGGAAAATGAATCACATAACTAGAGAAGGCATCACGAGTCCATCTTTAGAGATGACGACAACACATAGGCTTCAAGAATGTGGCCTACAGGCTATTTTTTTTTACTCGAACCAATCAAGATAAATCCCTGTGGCTTTGAAGCACAATGGAGCATTTGATGGTATTACCAATGGATTTGTGCAGTATGAACGGGGGACAAAGGTGTTGCATATAAGCCACCAAGAGTGTTATGTAAAACCAAAAACAATCCACTACAGTTGGATGAGTGCGGACACAGATTTTATGTGTAATTAAATAAATCATATTATTATGTAATTGTCTCTCAATGGTACTTCAGGAGGGATGTGTCTAATATTTATGGACTCACATGGACAACGTGGGAGATGGTCCTCTCCCACTATCAACTAGGATCCCAAGGCGGCTCAGCGTTGAAGTCGAACTGCTCGCGGTAGAGGGCCTCCCCTAGGCCTTCTGGGTAGCGCTTATACACTCGCAGAGAGAGTGGGGAGCCCTGTGGATTCACAAAAACAGGTGTATACATAAATATTTTATTTACAAGAGCAGCTGATGGATAAAGTAAACTTATATAACACAAATGTACCCAGGCAGGTTAGAACATTTCTGAAATAACCCTTGACTTAGACATAACCAGTTTTCTTAATACAGATGCATTATACATTTTCAGCATCACTTTATTTGTAGGCTATGTTTTTATGAAGCGAGCGCTTATTTACTGCTGTACTTTGTACTTGACTAGTTAAATGGACCTGATGATCAGATACTCCGTGTTCTCATTTTTAAGCATTAAACAACACTGTCTTATCTGGATCTTCCCACATGTGATGAACTTGTTGAACATTTATCAGAGGTCATGGTGTTTGTTTCTTCATGTGGACACCACCTTAACCATATAAAGCCTTATGTAGCATGTTATTTGACACATTAATTTCTAAGGCATCTAAATGATCAACATCATCAAAATTTGGCTGGAAAAACCTGTTGTACACAACCTACTACATACCTTGCGTCATCTAATTGATAGTTCATACTTTTTAGCAAGTAAATGGTAACTTTTATATTGTTAGTAACGTCATCATAAGATGGACAATTAATGGACTAAAGCCAATTGATCACCTTTTAGAAAAATCATGTTAAAATGTGAATATCAAATATGATATATTTATATGATAAATATTATATCATCTTTGTATTATATTGCATTATATTTTTCAATCATCTTACAAAGAAATTTTATTGAAAGGTAGAGTGACAACTAATATTTATATATAACTCATAATTATAACTTTATGTAAGTAGTCTGTTATTATAAAGAGTTACATTATAAGCTATCAGAATCTCATCTTAATGTTCTCACTATATCATAATACATGGGTCATAAAATTCTAATATATATCCAAAACAATAAATAAATAAATACTTTTTGGAGAAAAAAAAAATTTGTTTTATATTTTGTCTAAAGGTTCAATAAAGTGTTCTATTAAAAATATATATTTTCCCAGCTATTATTTCACATGTCAAACTTTACATTTATAGTTATTATGGTATAATAAGCGTGGAAGTGACTTGTGTTTTGGTATGAGGTAACGTTAATGTTTTACCAAAAACAGATGTTTCTTAGGAAAACAAAATTGTAAACACACCTAGGCCTAACTAGTGTTAGCATAATAGATAATATGATATCAGAACACAGTAAATCAGTATATAAATGTAATGTGTAACACGCTCGTCATTCAATAACCTGACAGGACATGTCCGTAAGCGCCGGGGTTTGTCCACTGAATCAGCTCACTAACTGTTTAGCCAATTAAACCCGCGCCATGCTCCGACAACTAATGATTTATTTAAATAAACACGTTTTTTAATCCTCATAATTTGTGAGTTTGAAATCTATTTCTCGTTGTCCTTCACGGAGCACTGCCGTTGCCCGTATAACAAGCGCGACTACAACCAACCGCCATGTTGTGCCACGGCTACTTACAGCAGACGGCGGATTTTTCCGGGATGAAGACTAAAAACAACAACAAACGCGGTACTTACGTGAGATAACGGCCTGAATGATTTGGAAAATCGTCTTCTCTTTTTCGGCGGAATTTTTAAAGAGTAGTGGGGACACAAATAGAAGAAAGAAGAGAGGCTGTATGTGCCATATGCCTGTGCGAGGATAGCTCGGCGGAACACGAGAGCGCTGCTATCTGTCTGTCTCAGGAAGAAATGGTCGATGCTGGAGGAAGGCGGGAGAAACGGTTGTTAGAGAACACGGGGCGGGGCCTAAAGTACTAAGGCTTGGCTTGTGAAGAGCTACGCAGCTACGTGACTGGCTCAAGAACTGGTCGTTCTGGGGAGGATTTCCAAGAAACGCCAGCCCACTCTCATTAATATTCATTAGCTCACCTTCAGTTTAGTAGGATTCGGATAGCGGTGGGCGGGGACATCTGTACTCATGAAAGAATTATGTTCTTATAGCAAATTCCTTTTAGAGAAACACACTCCTTTGAACATGTATGGGCCAACGTGGGCTCTGTTTATATTGCTTAATACGCTGCTTGCACTTTCTGATACATGCTTCCCCCTCTTTGTCATTATATGGAAGTCACTGTTGTTAAATTTAGATTTATAGTATCTTTTGTTGTAGTATAATGTATATTGTTATACTATACAACCATACCACCAGAACCAGTACAACCATTTCAAAATGTAGTTCTGTACATTTTTGTTAAACGTTTGATCATCATCAAACTTCAGTTGTATTCCTTCTTATTCATAATGAAGAAATCAACAATGCTGAGGTTCACAGCTGGCAAAGCTGTCATAACAAACCCTTACACAACGGTACATAAACATACACAACACTGTAAGATGCAAGTGTTTTCATAGCCGTTTACTAGGTGAAAGGTCATATTTTATGGTTTCAGGTTCTAGTTTGTTTGCCAAATAATTTCAGATAATTCCCTAAACAGACTAAAAAGCTTAATTTTCAGACAAATGTCTTGTTACAATGCACATGGCTACACTGAAGGTCTTGTTTTGTTTCAGTGAATTGATGGCAAACATGTTGCTCCATTTATATTTGAGATCCCTGACACTGTCTGCAAATCATGTTATTTACCGTAAATTATACATTTTTAATTGACTTGAATTTTGCATATCATCTGGTATCAGTTAAGTAGTAGCATAAATGTGAATCAGTTCATTATCATTGTCATGATGACATTACTGGCAGATTACTGTGCTGTTGGATACAGTATATGCTCAAATAACATTATATTGTATATGCTATATCGTATTTACACATAGTAACATTTAGTAACCGGTTTAATTTAGGTAAATTAGTGAATTCAGCAATTAAGATAGTGAATCTCAGTAACATCTTTTCTACAACTGTTATTTTTTGAACTACTTTTGGGACAGAATGTATGAAGGCTTAGTTAGCAAAGAATGTAATACTTTTTGAGTGTCACAAGTTTAGCGTTTTTATGCAAAACAAAGGTTGTCTGATTATATGCAAGTTTTATTTAGATAAATGTAGATTTCTTAAAGCTGCTCCAAGTTGGGCATTTAAACAATTCATTTATTTTAAATTTTCTTTAAACACTTTAATAAAATTTTAATAGCCTACTTAAAGCAGCTAAAATGCCTTTAATGTCTTAATCTGAAAATATATGGATTCATTATAATTAATTTATAATTCGCTTTTATATTTTTAATATATGTAGTTTGGTATATACCTGTTTGTTATTCGAAGCGGTTTAATAAAGGTTAAAAACACCCACATTGCGCATTCTGAACGCATTGTCACCTGAACGAAACACAAGTCTCCGATCAGCTGACTGGAAGTGTGACGCTGTCCGAAGGGTTTTCAACACGGCGACTCAATTAACTGTGTTTTCAATAATGTTTTATTAAAAACTATTTTCAATTTCAACAGATTATTTTGTAGTTTACTGAAGTGACTTATATCATCGGTAAGTATCGCCAAAGAATTATTTCAATTTGATAGTCGTGACAGGCGTAAACGTTGCTCATACAATATTTACAGACATCTGAAAAGCGCATTTAATCCATCGCATCACGTAAACGTATACTATATCAGTGTGCACTTTACGATTAGAGGCAAGACACCTATTATCTGCTGAGGGGGACAGCTTTAATCTGCTGATGACTCGTGACTGGTCATTTTTATGGAATGAAATGGAGAAGTGTGAATTTGCTCATATGATCAACCTTGAAAGGACTGTATTCTATTTGACAGTTTTGTTGTTGTTGTTGTTGTTGAAGATTCTCATATCTTATGAGAATTTAATCTTTATGTTTAAGGACCCTCCCTGTGATCATTTGAGCAGCCATCATGACAGAGTTCTGGTGTATCTCTGCTCCTGGAGAGAAGACCTGCCAGCAGACATGGGACAAGATGAACATGGCCACAAGCCAGACCAACCTGTCCACTAACCACAAGTTCAACATACCTGAACTGAAAGTAAATGACTCCTCATTTTCTAATTCAGTTAAAGCACTGGTTTATTTACAACACATATTTGACTTTTTCCATTTGTCTAATGAGTTTTGGTGGTGTTTCTCAACAGGTGGGGACTCTGGATGTCCTTGTAGGGCTGTCAGATGAGCTTGCCAAATTGGACTCTTTCGTAGAGAGGTTTCATGTCTACGTTTGACTTTTTACCAGAGTGTTCAGTTAAAAAATGTATACATAAAATTTTTCGATATTATTATATTTTGATCATTATCAATTACACACAGCGTCATAGTTCCTATAATTCCCTTAATGGGGCTTTTAAGCTTCTGTCATGTTAAAGTTCTCTAAATATATTTAAATGTATATTTAGCCTGTGCTGCTGTTATTTTTTATTTTATTTATTTATTGCCGTTATTTTCCAGCGTAGTGAGAAAAGTGGCCCAGTACATGGCTGATGTTTTAGAGGACAGTCGAGATAAAGTTCAGGAGAATCTTTTGGCCAATGGAGGCAAGTGAACTTAAAATCCTCAATACATACTAACCACAATATTGATGGTAAACAATACTACTCTTAATTATTATTACAATCACATAAACATTTAACAGGTACTAATGTCAATTTAACATTTATATAACATTTTGTCAAATAAAAATACATGTAATCTTTCATGGTCTAGTCTGTCATATTTGAATGTCCTAGTATATTACCTTATAATCTTATTTTATATGACTATAAATATTTATAACGAATAATTCTTTCCATACAGTTGATCTGGTCACATATGTTACACGGTTCCAGTGGGATATGGCCAAGTATCCAATCAAACAGTCCCTTAAGAACATCTCAGAGATCATGTCCAAGGTGAGGCATGTTCAAATATTTTGTCATTGTTTATAATATAAGGGGATTTATTTTTCTTTAAATTTCCTGTTTTGTTCTCTGTTCTTAGCAAGTGAGTCAGATTGACAATGATCTCAAAGCCAGAGCTTCAGCTTATAATAGCCTAAAAGGGAACCTTCAGAGTCTGGAGAGAAAGAATATGTAAGTGGGAGGAGTTTCATATTCTTAATTTATTTGTGAAATTCTGTGTTACTTTAATCATTTTAAGTGACCTTAAATAACAACATGTCTTGTCCACTAGAGGGAGTCTTTTGACTAGGAGTTTGGCTGATATAGTCAAGAAAAATGATTTCGTTCTAGACTCTGAATACCTTACTACTCTACTTGTAGTTGTTCCAAAGTAAGTCAAGCTGGAGTATTTGTGCTTTTCTTTGTATTTTGCGCTTTAAAAATGTTTCTTCGTTGGATTAAAATATTATGTCAATATTTACTCACCCTCATGTTGTTCCAAACCTGTGTGACTTTCTTTATTCTGTGTAATGCAAAAGAAGATAATTATATCGGTCAGAAAACAGTTTCTGTCCCCATTGACTTCTCATTGAATTTTTCCATAAAAGTTTTTGTCTATACTGTGGAAGAACCATTTTTTCTTACCAACAATATTAAGAATATCTTCATTTGCATTTTGCAGAAGGTGTGAGTAAATGATGACACAGTTTTCATTTTTGGGTGAACTATCCCTATAACTTAGAATGAACACATTTTGTTTTATTATATATGTTGTTACCTCTGCAAAACTCATTTTTGCCCTTTTTATGGCCTAAAAAGGACTAGTTATCCTGACTGGCAGAAGACATATGAAACTCTTTCTGAAATGGTGGTTCCAAGATCTACAAAGTGAGTAAAATTTAATGACGACCTTAAAATTAATTCACCTAAAGTATAGAATTCTGAACTTTGTGTTGCCTGTATTTAAATCTTGACATTATTACGCTTTGCTTTTGGTGGACATGTAAATTTGGCAGACTGTATCTATGGAAACCTTGCCCTTCTGTTATTGCTGTTACACACAGTAATGCAGGCATTACAGTGCAATATGCTTCTGCACACAAACTATGCTGTCCAAAACACTGTGCACTCCTTTATGTGCTCAATTAATCAGAAGTAATCCGAAATCATAAGGAGGACCAAGGAACATTTCAAGGAGATTCAACAACACAGAGAACAAATTTCATTCAGTGCAAAGAACATTTCCAAGACTTTGAATAGATCTCATTAAACAAAACATGAAACCGTGAACCGTGAACCTGACCAGAACTGTCAGTTCGGTGCTTTAAGAAAAATGAATAAAAGGTCTATGGCAGAAACTGTGCAAGTGGAAAAAACACTTTCGTACACTTAATGAGATAGAAGTTTGAAATTGAGAAATATGTACCTAAGTTATGCTTTTTATAAATCATCTTTTTTACCTTATTAATTACTTTGTGTTGATAAGTGGCAGCATGTGGCTTTATAGACCTCATGTTGTAATGGAATTCACGCTTTTAATTAATTCAGAGCTTTTATATGTGTTTTATCCAGTAGAATGAGGGAAAATGCTGCTCTGTGATGGTGATAGTGACTGACCTCAACTCCGGTTTTTCATCTGCTCTTCTGTTAGGCTTTTATTTGAAGACCAAGACAGTGGGTTGTTTAGTGTTACACTCTTCAGGAAGGCTGGTGATGACTTCAAACACAAAGCAAGAGAAAACAAGTAAGTCCTTGAAGCTTTACAGTCTATAGTTGTTATTTTGTCAAATGGAGCTGAAAATCAGTTTGAAACCGTCCTGTAGTCTCAAGTCCTTAAGTGTATTTGAATGTCAGATTTGCAAATATACTGCTGTTCAAAAATGTGTTATGTTTTTGAAAGAAGTATCTTATGTTCACCAAAGCTACATTTAATGTAATTTTTCCTTTGATGGCAAAGTTGAATTTTCAGCATTATTACTTCAGTCTTATGTGTCACATGATCCTTTAGAAATCATTGTAAATTCTCTTATTAAAAATCCTTTTTAAGTTAACTTTTAGTTTTTTAGTTCTGTAGACAGTTTTGTCCCATATTTCAAGAATCAGTGTAGATATATTCTCAGATTATGAATGACATACTGTTGTAAGACTGTTATAATGTATCACAATGTGTTTGAGTGTCTGTCTGTTTTTGATGTTCACTGATGCCATCATGTCTTGCAGCTGAATCAGAGGAAAGCTGACCCTGTGTTACTGATTTTTTTCAGGTTCATGGTGCGTGATTTTCAGTACAATGAAGAGGAGATGAAAGCAGACAAAGAGGAGATGACTCGCCTCTCCACTGACAAGAAAAAGCAATTTGTATGCATGCAGCTGTCTAAATTTGATTCTCTATTGAACATGAAAAAATCCTCCACAATGATGTTGATGAGTAACCTCAAAACTCATCAACCTCACAGCCAGCTTGAGAGGCCCTGGGCCTTGATTAGTCTTCATTTAAGTAATTAGAAAGAGAAAAGATAAGTAATGATAACAACGGTCAATCTGCTTCTGCACCTCAGGGTCCTTTGGTGCGTTGGCTTAAAGTAAACTTCAGTGAGGCTTTCATCGCATGGATACACATCAAGGCACTCCGGGTTTTTACAGAGTCAGTCTTGAGGTACAGTGTGTGCAAATCTGTTTAAAGCGTATGAATCTATTTCATATGTAGATGTAGATTGTCTGATGTAAGACTTGCATATTTGTATTGAACAGGTATGGGCTGCCAGTCAATTTCCAGGCCATGCTGCTTCAGCCAAACAAGAAGAATGTAAAGAAACTGAGGGAAGTTCTGCAGGACCTTTACAAACACTTGGACAGCAATGCTACTGTTATTGATGTGAGCTACTATTAAGATTCTTTATATTTTTGAAAGAGGTCTGTTATGTTCACCAATGCTGCATCTATTTAATCAAAAATACAGAAAAGTAAATAGTGGTAATAATGTGAAATATTGTGTAAATTTAAAGGGTACAGATGTTGCTAAAAATAACATTATTTTGTGTGTTTGGTGTAATGCAATGTGTTTATGCAGTTTAAGATTCAAAAAACACATTATTTTCCACATATCGTACATTATTGTTGCTCCTCTCTGCCCCGGCTTTCTAAAACGTAACGTTTTGATTTTTACAAAGCTCATCGGTCTGAAAAGCCAGGTGTGCTGTGATTGGCCAGCTATCCAGTGTGTTGTGATTGGCCGAATACCTCAAGTGTGACGGAAATGTTACACCCCTTACCATATTTGGAAACACACAGCATCTGCATGACATGGCAGCAGCGGTAACAATACTACAGCAAGAATAAAAGTTACACCTTCTTTCTTTGCGTAAACATTTGGGTGGTATTATGCAAATCTTCCCACACAGTGAAGTAGATATGTGAGGGCGTGTTTAAACGAGGCGTTTACGGATCTTATATATGCACAAACAGCTTGTAACACTCAAAATAACTCCCCTTTAAAATAAGTGATTTCTATTCAGCTTTGCCATCACAAGAATACATTACATTTTAAAATATATTACATTTTAAATATATTAATATGCAGTTTATTACTATTATGGCAAAGCTGAATTCTTATTAGCAACTACGCCAGTCTTCAGTGTCACATGATCCTTCAGAAATCATACTAATATGCTGATTTGCTGCTCAAGAAACATTTCTTATATATTATTATCAGTGTTTAAAACAGTTTGTACACTACCATTCAAATGTTTGGGGTAAATAAGATAAAAAATTACTACTTTTATTCAGAAAGGATGCATTAAATTGATCAAAAGTGACAGTAAAGACATTTATAATGTGACAAAAGATTTATATTTCAATTAAATGTTGTTCGTTTGAACTGTCTGTTCATCAAGAAATTCCAAAAAATGTATCAGTTTCCACAAAAATATGAAACAACATTGATAATAATAGGAACCATTATTAATAATTTAGCATCAATAATAGTTGAAAAAAGGGATAGTTAACCCAAAATTGAAAATTCTGCCATCATTTACTTACCCTCAAGTTGTTCCAAACCTTTATGAGTTTCTTTCTTCTGTTAAACACAAAAGAAGATATTTTGAGTTACCAAACAGTTTCTGGCAGCCATTGACTTCCAAAGTATGAAAAAAATACAGTGGAAGTCAATGGGTACCAGCAACTGTTCGGTTACCCAAATTTTTCAAAATATTTTCTTTGGTGTTCAACAGAATAAAGAAACTCATACAGGTTTGGAACAACTTGAAGTTGAGAATTTAAATTTTTTGCTGAACTATCCTTTTAAGCACTAAATCAGTATATTAGAATGATTTCTGAAGGATCATGTGACAATAAAAACCTGAGTAATGGCAGCTGAAAATTCACCACAGAAATGCCATCACAGAAATGAAGTACATTTTACAAATACAAAATAGTTCTGTGAAATATTTCACAATATTACTGAATTTGCTATTTTTTATCAAATAAATGCAGCTTTGGTGAGCATAAGAAAATGGCCTAATTGAAGATATAGAGATATCACAAGCTGATTTGTTCATTTTTATTGTTATAGGCATCTATGGACATCCCAGGTCTGAATCTCAGCCAGCAAGAGTACTATCCGTATGTTTACTACAAGATCGACTGCAACCTCCTTGACTTCAAATAGAATTCAAATTCCAATGCACCATTCCATCCTGCATCACAGAGACTGAACCCAATAATGTATTAAACACTTACTCTTTATCTTTACTTTTTTTTACCTCTCTGTTAGTACCTTCCTCTCACTGCCTCATTCCTTTATCATTCCTGCAGATCACTATTTCAAATAAGAGGTCTCAGAATCTCACCATGTGTTATTATTGGTTTAATTTGTTTACAAATGAAGGATTTTCAGGGGTTTTAAAATTTGTCCTTCGAGGGATTGTGTGGTCCAACACTGAACACTCGTCTTTCGCTGAGCCCATAATGGCTGTGCATTCTGTTGTTTTTAATTTTCTGTTGGTGCTTACTCTGTGACATGTGCGGGTAATGCAGTGATTGTTTAATTGTGTTGTTAAGGAACCACTATGTGTGTGTTTGTCTGTGTTTGTGCTTCTGCTGTGAGATTAAATGTATTTATGTTTTTGCTGGAAAAGGTGAAATACATGATCACATGCTGAATGTAAAGACCAATCAAAGTCAATAAAATTATAGCACATAATTTTGTTTATTTTGTTTTGTTGTCAGGCGTGAGGAACTATATTCAAATTACCATATATGTGACCCTGAACCACAAAACAAAAAGATACATTATCTGAAAGCTGAATAAATAATAATCCTAAATTTGAAAGGATAGCAATATTTAGCTGAGATACAACTGTTTGAAAATCTGGAATCTGAAAATCAAAATAATGAGAAAATCGCCTTTAAAATTGTCCAAATTAAGTCCTTAGCAATGCATATTACTAATCAAAAATTAAGTTTTGATATGTTTACAGTAGGACATTTACAAAATATCTTCATGGAATGTGATCTTAATATCTTAATGATTTTTGGCATAAAAGAAAAATCGATAATTTTTACCCATACAATGAATTGTTGGCTATTGCTACAAATATACCCGTGCTACTTATGACTGCTTTTGTGGTCCAGGGTCACATATGCACTGATTTTACAGAATTATTGGAAGGAAATGACTGTCATATAAAAATGACTCAAATATCACTCTCTGTTTCCTTAAAACAAGTACCATGGCAGCACCAGTGTACAGTAATACCAGGGCACTGTTATAAAACAGTAAGTCCAGGGCTAATAAGGATGTCCAGAAATATTTTAATAATATTTTAGAATTTCATGTTTTCATGTTGGTTTCATAGTTTTTATTTAATGACTCTTTTTAATTAATCTTTTTTCATTATAAAATGTCAAGTGGTGTAACATCAGACAGAAAGTACTAAAATATTTTATATCTACAAAATATAGCCTACTGACATAAATATATTGACATTGCCGACACAGTAATGACGATCAAAAATAGCTTGGTTACACCACACTGACATTGATTTAAAATTATGAAAAATCTTGCATTAAATTGTAGAATACAAACTCTCATCATCATTCCCGGGTGTAGCCTAAATGTCAAGTGGTGTAACATCAGACAGAAAGTACTAAAATATTTTATATCTATAGTCTACAAAATATAGCCTACTAACATATATATATTGACATTGCCTACACAGTAATGACGATCAAAAATAGCTTGGTTACACCACACTGACATTGATTTAAAATTATGAAAAATCTTGCATTAAATTGGAAAATACAAAACTAGCACTCTCGTCATCACTCCTGGGTGTAGCCTATGTGTGTGGTTTATAATATATAAATATAAAAGTTTGCATGTGAACACTTTTTGGTGCTAAAACATGTCACTAAAACGTAAACGTATTCCTCTCTCGTTTGTTTTGGTGCAAATCGCCTCTACACAGTATCACAATAAATTGATGACGTAAAGGATGACAAATCTCAAGTTTGGCAAATGCACGAGGGCACTCATTCACTCACAGCTGCGCGTGGGAACGGAGCATAATCGCGCGCGCTCGTCTGCATCATTTATTAGCGCATGCAGCGCTCCATCTTATTTCAATGGGCTGCGGTGGGAGTCGAGCAGATGCTATTGAACCGCGATATCATGAGAGCTGGACCAGAGAAACCGAATCGACGTGGCTTACCAATACTGATGCTGAAATCCCCAACGGCGTGACTTCTAAGAACCGCGTCGTGCGTGGAGAATCTAGCCATCTTATTAAAGACAATTCAAAACTATCAGGTATATGCTGTTTTTGGTAAAAGTAACAGAGTTACAATATGTATACACGTATGGTTGAAAATATAAGCTATTTATCTGATGTAAATGCTTTAAGATGCTGAGTTTTTTCTCTAAATTAAAATCCAAGTTGGTTTGGCTTCATTATTCTCTTTTGAAATCTCATTTAGTCCTAAAATAGTTTTTAATTTAGGCAAAAAAAAAAAAAAAGCTTTTTGTGACATATTGTCACTTCCTCTCCAGGTAGAGGTATGGAGGCCAGATCCTGTGGAGACAGAGGCAGACAGATGGTTAATGCAGGAACTCAATGTGGAAAGCAGGTTTTGACTTCCAGCACCTGCACAAACCATCGAAAAACATCCTGCAGTCATGAGGTTTCAGTCACTGAATAAAAAACTAACAGGTATTTATGAAATAGTACACATTGAAAGGTCTCATATGCATAATTCGTCAAACTTCAGGGTTTTGACAATGTAGCCTACAGGCAAAGCAGGCTGAAAGAACAGCTGTGTCAATGTTTGAATAACATTAAGTCTGCTTTTCGTTCGATATATGGTGACAGCTTGTTTGTGTTTTACAGCAGATAAGTGACTCAAAGCAGACAATGCACAAGGAGGAAACTACTCATTCAGAAGGGGTCATCTAATGCTGCATCTAACCCAGGGGAGCCATGAGGAGAAAACAACCCCATCTTTGTCTGATGCAGAGGATACACTCTGAAACCCAGAGGAGTTCAGCGATGTCGATTATGGGCTATATAAGAAACCATAAGCTGTAAAGAGAAATAGAGTTTCACAAGAGATGATATCTTTTTAATGCACACTTAGCCTATAGAAATATGCTTTGCTTTAGTTTGTTGCAAAACTTGGTTAAAAAGTTGCATCTGATCATTAGCATGGCAAATATAGATTTTAGTCAACCCTGATATCCTCACAGGAGTTACTGAGCAAAGCACATTCATAATGTTAATACATTCAAGTTCATAAAATAAATTCACGTTCATAATGTTGCACAAAGGAGTTATTGCTCGCAATTAATAATAGCTCTCTGATTTTCACTGTGCAATTTGAATGCTAATTACATATTTTAAAAGACAAGGCTACTGAATATTTTTGTCATGCCTAAACACTTGTAAAAACACAACAACAATTAATTGATTGGTTGGTTAATATTATGGCCCTCGTTCTTTATGTTTTTATTTATGTTTTTTGGTAATTCCATTCTTGTAAATACTGTAGTTTACTGCAAATTGCAAGGTATTTTTGGCATGTATCTGAAATAATTAATTATTACATTTTAATTGATTTACATTTAGCAGACGCATTTATCCAAAGCGACGTGTTAGAGTTAGAGGGTCAAATAAAGGTGTTTAAGTTAAAATTTATTTTATTTAGTGTGACAAAATATTTTTTTTTACCCTGCTTTATTTATTATGGACAGCTAAGTGCTGTAAAATCACTGGAACCACTAGATGGAGCAGTTTATCTTACATTACCTGTACATAGTTTTACCAGATCTTAATGCTACATCACAAAATAGACTATTTCTTTTATAGAAATGTTTAACTTATCCCAGAACTATGTTAATTAATGTCAAGTACAAAGAGCAATGTTGTTACCTCTAGAAACATGTATGATGCAACATTGTTTTTGTGTGTAAATTTTATTTAAACTCTACTGTCCAACACAATAATTATGCCATCCCTTATCAGCATCACTTCACAACAATTGAAATTCAAAATGGTAATCATGTAGGAAATGTTTTTATGATTCATAACAGCAAATAAAATACCAAATATAGAAATGCATTAACACAGTTTACTCCGAAAACATATCTGACACATTGTGTAGTCACCTTCACACTCCAGGGACAGAGGCTGCAAATTTGTATGTGCAGAGCATCTGCTGCATGAAATGTAATGCTATTCTTTCTCAATGTCCAGGAACATAAATAAATAAAACAAATGGGGCATATTTAAGTCTCTACTGATTTTTGCAATATGCTATTTGTTGCTCTTGAAAAGAGCTGTGAAGTGTTACAACCAACCACCACTATATATTAACCACCAGTATATGTGCTGTATTAACTTACACAAGATAACCTGCTGTTTAAGATTTTACCAATTTAGTTTTATACTATATCCATTACCAAGCAAATCAAATTATAAACCAGACATGATATTGAACTTTATTACCTCAAAGATCCCGTAAATCTTTTTTTTTTTTTTTGCTTTTACCATTTCAATTACTATAGCTGTCGCTCATTTGGTTAAGCCAATAGAGTCCCTGTGTCTACATTAAATCCACAATTTAGATTGCAATTTTGAGTTGTCACCTTTTTATAGAGAAAAGGGTACAGCAGCCTAATTATTAATGAATCAGCTTTAATTGGGCAATCTAAATGTTAATCTATTTGAATTTAGCACAGGCCACTGGTGCAAAGCCTAGGCTTACTGTTATTCCTCAATCATTTGACTGGCACCAAGCGTATTTGCATACCAAATAATTGTACATTTAACGGGTTAACATTTAAATTTCACAGTTAGATTTAAATTAAACGTTTTCAATCATATTTAGGTCAAGATTTAACATATGTAGCCTACTAACATTAACTTTCAGATGTGTTCGCTTGTTATTTTTTAAAACATTAGACACTGTAAACAAACCATTTCTGGCTACGCGTTTTGGCTAATTCTAAAGTTCTTACATTATTATAAAATGTGGTAAAAGTCTTCTTAACAGTTTGTTTTGTGAAACACCTGGCTGAGGATTTGACTGACTCTGAGACCATGCAGAAAAGTCATCCGAGCGTCTCTCAGAGGCTAACAGCAGCAGCTGCGCGAGCTCAGAAGTAGCGTCACAGACAGCAGAGGAGGACACGCGCGCGCTGCTTCTAGATGACAGACCTAACGTAAACATACCTTTCCTGCCTCTTTATCACCCTAACACAGTCTCTCCTGCTCTCGGGAAGCCTGGAGAAGAAGAATGACTGACGGAGGAATGCTAATCTTACCGTCGGCTCTCCAGGATCCCGGGGATGGAGCGAAACCTGAAGAAATCAGTATGGATTGTACGGACGGGGAAGATGAATTGTGTTTGGAAGAGATTTTAACTCTGTACAGTCAGCCGATCAACGAGGAGCAAGCCTGGGCCGTGCTGGAAATAGCATGTATTCCAACTAGAAAAATTTAATATGAAAGTGTAATCTCTGAAGATCATGAGAAGCCTAAAATATAGGTTAATCTGAGATTGATAACGCTTTCACTTTCTGTCATACAAGGTGCTGTGATTGCATAAAAAGCATCAGAATATATTGCAGATTTGTCACAGATGTTGTTGCTAGTATTTTCCATTAACAAATATTAATATACGAACATTAACATATTTAGTAATCCACTTGCTGGCTCTATTTTAAATTAATTGTCTGACTAAGCTAAAAAATATGAATATTTATTAAAAAGAAATAAATACAGAGTAATTTTTAGCAGCATGGGTTTGCACCTTTTCCTTTTTGTCCCAATTTTGGTTAGTAACTTTCCTATTGAGTCAACACCCTTGTGAATGGCTTTCCATGGTAAGAAGGTCACATTGTAAAGGATGAATTATTTCCAGTGATCTTTCATTTTTATAGGAAGATAATATTACAGTATTTGTCTGTTTTCATACAACAATGTAATTGGCATCTGTTTTGTGCTAAAAGACAAAAGAACCTCTTCAAAAACACCTCTTTCATGTCCGGATGGTGCAGGTTAGACTCTATGAGGATTCAGTTTCAGACGTCTTTGCACATTTTCAGTTATATGTGAGTTTCAGTTGTTGAAAGTGGCCGTTGCAATGACACTGGGTTCATTCATTAGGGGGAGAAATGAACTCTGGGTCTCAGCCAATCTCAGAGGAGGCTCTTTCTTTTAACGCTGTAACATTATACTTCCAGTGCCACTGAAGGAAGGGCTAAAAGACAGACATTATGATTCTAACCCCAGTGTGTTGTGTATTTCAGGCTCAATGGGCACAAATTGCGTCTCTGTCTGCCTCTTATAGATTTGAGTTAAATATTTAATGTGAAGGTTGTCTGAGGTGAACCCCTGGGTCCCTCTGTGTAATATAGAAATGGGGGAGGGGGTTTGTCATGGTCAATTTCCCTTCTATGAAATTTATTCATGGCTGCAACCCATACTGCACACTTCTCTAGAAAGATGCTGTTAATTAACAGTGCTTGCTAAGGTCAGCATCTCTTTTATTATTGCATAATCATATGCATTAAAATTAAGCGCCTATCTCGTCCCACATCATTTGTGCTTCGGAAATGAATGTTACCTCAAATCATGTGGCATGTTGAGGTGTGATATTTACCTTTTTGATTTTTGGTTCCAATTAAAAACAAACAAATAAACCTTTAGACTTGCATTGAAAGATGGACCGAGTAATACCGTCTCTTTTTTTCTCTTTGGACCAAAAAAAAACATTCAGAACATCCTATGAACTGCATACCGATGCATTAGCAACCACCAGTTCTAGCCACAAAATAGAGTGCGACAGTCAGGTTTCGAAGTAAAAATGTTATTTACTTTCTCCATAAGCAAATATATTTTTTAGTAATTACTTATAAACCATTAAAGACGGACTTACTGTGATCTTTGAGGTTGGTAATCAATGGTACATGCTGAAGCCATCAGCATGCATTTTGTCAACTATTTTTTTTTATAATCATGTTTAACCGCATAATTGGTGAAAAACTATATTACCCATGATTTTGCAAAGAAATCTGCACCAATCATAGAATCAAAACAAACAAATCACGCCAAAAGAACTCTTTAGCACTCACCTGCTCCCATGAAGAGCTGCGAATGACGTAACAGTCAATCTCCCTACACTCTCAAACTACTTAAATATTTATGTATCTATGCATATTAGGCAAAAAAAACTTAAAATATATTATTTCCAAACACATAATCAACATCAATAGTTTTATATTTCTCCATGTAATTCAATTATATCACTTCTTGTTGTTCTTTTCTGCATTAAAACCATTAAACACAGTCTTGTACCTTGTATATTTTAAATACTTTTTAAATACGTTTTTGCTTCAAATAAAAGTGTGTAATGTTTTGATTGACCTCATACAATAGAAATAAATACATAGGAAAAATAGGCTGCATAAATAATACTTCTGTAACTAAGGCTGCAGAAAAAGTACTATTGCATAGTACTATTGCCAGTACAGAGCAACTTCAATCAACAATTGCAATAGCAGCACACTAACAACCACCCAGAACACCTTAGCAATAGGGTTGGGTATCGTTTGGGTTTTTTACGATACCGGTGCCAAATCGATACTTTTAAAACCGTACCGGTGCCTGAACCGATACTTTAAAAAAAATTACCCAAAATAGGATGGATTGGCCATTATTGAGCGCTATAAACACATTTAATGTCTGTTTCATTCATACTGGACGCCAGAGGGCGCCCTCGTGCAGAAATGCCACATGTGCATCACAGAAGGAATAGGACTCAGGAAATCTCTAATATGGACAAAGGCATTGCTATAGCTGTAACTGAGTAAACAGAAGATATAAACGTTTTGAATGATAAAACAAAGACAATAAACACTCGACTGTGACAATGTATAGTTTGTCGGTGTTATTCAAGCCATCGCTGGTATTTTCATCATAATTAAGTATATTTATAATCCATTGCTAATCAACATAGCCTTTTTAACATATGCTTTTTACAGTATAGAACATATTTTCTGCCTCATTCTGTGACAAGAAGCCACATCAGATCACAAAAGGAAGCATTTGTGGAGTAAAAACTTTATAGTGTTCTCTTTTGTTGGACAACAGGTTTAGAAACGATTCTCATTGCAAGTCATTACAAGGGAAGTTTAGCTTTAGGCATTTTAATTTAAGAATGTTTATCTTATCTGTCTAGCTAATGTTTATCTCCTATCTAGCTAGCTAACTGTATCTACCAGCTGCCATCAGAGCAAGTGTAACTGCTGCATTCACGCGCTCCTCGGATGCTCTCATTTCCCGAGTTGTGCTTTTAAGTCGGAATGTGAAAACAACATGGGCACTCGCGTTATTATAAAGATGTGTTGGATTTGTATTATTAGAGCTTTTCGACTTGCGTTTGTGAATTTTCTCAGTTGGGAAATTATTTTTCACGTGCGGTGCCGGTGATCCTTACGTCAGTTTCGGCGAACCAGAGAACAAATATTTCAATCGATCGCTCAAGCATTTAAGTGGCACCGAAATGAGGCACCGAAATCTGCGTTCTGATTCGGTTCTAGTACATACTGGTTACATGGGTACCCAACCCTACATCGGTACCCAACCCTACTTAGCAAAACACCCTGGCAACCGCCTAACAATCCTTGACACATTAGCAACTACCCAGAATTGAAAAAAAAACTATCTCTAGATGGTCAAGCTTGTTGATAAAGAGAAAATTGTAACATATGTGAAAAATGAATGATTTGTGGTATGTGAATTTAAAACACTGAGTGTGATAATGCATATCTGATTGGTTTCTCTTTATTTTTTCTTCTCCCCATTACAGATAAACACATCCCGCCCAGTACATCAATAGAGGTGAGTTATGTTCGCTTTTGTCGAGGTGCCAGACTGGTTTTTGACTTTTGAGAGAAATGAGTCATTCTGTTGCTATATTTGGTTTCGGGCATCATCTTGACAAGCCATCCTGAGGAAAAAGCTAGTTTTCTTCTCAGTATGTTTGGTTTCTGAAGGTTTCTAGATGCAGGTTTATTTTTGCTGACTCTGTGCTGCTGTCTGTGTCCATGGTGTGGATACTTGCCAATGAGATTTAGGTGTGAGTGGTTTTCAGTAGTGTCTGCGTCGATGGCAACCTCATTGTCTTGATGGTATTTATTAGCTGTTTGTTCTTTGTCGGTGTGACAACCATGTGGATCTCAGTCTGCCTCAAAGATTGAGTGTTTTGGTCTCTAAAGCTCTCTGCCACTTTGGGAAGTAGCCAGAGCTTTGCTGTAATCCATTCGGAAATAGTTTTCCCAAGCTTTTCAGCACCAAGAGATCTCCTGTTGTCCGACCCAAACAGAACAAGACATATTTACTGCCTTTTGATTTAGTAAACAAGAGAGTCCTCTCTTGTACTGTGGTACTGTGTGTTATGCTAAAAATACTGAAGATCTTTTGGCTAAATGTGATAGATTTTAAAATGCCCTCAGCGGTAACAGATGGGTCCACAGGAGGGATGCGCACATGCAAGCACGCGCCCACACAGCAACACACACACAGACTGGCAAACAAAAAGAACACATGCGGCTGTGCATGCATGCATTCGGAGCCTTCTCTGAACGAGATTATCAACAGAGCTCTAGATGCTAGACTCGTGACCGTGAATGGGAGGATATTCAAAGAGGAGAACAGCAGGGCCCTGCCTATTCTGCACACAAACACTATCTCTTCTCCTATTGAGTTGATACATAGCAAAGATATGCCATTTTGTAAACATTCGTGAACCATGTGACAACATTCAATAATTTAATGTTCTTTAAGTTGAATAGTGTCTGTTCCTTGCTGATGTATGTAATGTGAGCAATTCAAATCGGCCATAAATTCCGTTTTACTCACCCTCATGTTGTTCAAAATTGTGTGACTTGCTTTCGTACGTGGAACACAAAAGGAGACATTTTGAATAATGTGCTGGTTGCTCTTTTACATGCAATTGCCATGAGGGAAGAGCGGAGTTTTCAAGCTTCAAAAAAGACTAAAGTGAGATAAAAGTATCATAAAATGATCCATATTTCGTGTCTACTGAAATCAAATGATAGTGTTGTGTGAGAACCAGACCTATACTGATAATCTTAATAGAATAGAGTAGCTATGATTGGTTGTTGCTATGTCCAACAAGCCACGCCACACATCATGTTCTCACGCAGTGAAAAATACATTGCGGAGCAAAGAGAAAACTGACAGCTTGCCAACAGACAAGACTGAGCAGGTTACTTCTGGTATGAAACAAAGTCTTAGCTTTCAAATTGTCTTTTTTAAAAAGAAATTCAAACGGTAAATACCGTTTTGTGGTTCTTTAATGTGTCGTGACAGATTGCTGTAGTGCCTCAGTTCAAGTGGCATGTGAACCCATCATCTTTTCATATTTACTATACAGCATGAAATAAACATGAATGAACATCAGAAGGTGTTTTATTTTAACCGCAGAAAGATGTCAGTACACCATTTTTCAAGTTTAAGTTCACCAACATTAATCTACTCTCCTGTCTGATTTGTTTGTCGGACCAAATGGCAGATTCAGCATTGGGATTGGTCAGATCACCTGCCAATCAAGCTCCCTGCGAAGGGACAATAGCATGGAAAAGAGCAACCCCCACAATCTTAAAATATCTCCTTTCGTGCTCCACTGAAAAATAAAGTCTTGCAGGTTTGGAACAACATGAGGGTAAGTAACGGATGACAGAATCTTTGTTTGTACATAATGTTTCATGTGTACACTTAGTGAGATCAGAGCTTTAGGCTAAGGCGTCCTCCTCATCATAAAGCCTACACTGTCTGAGGGCAGTAATGAGACAGGGTGTGTGTGTGTGCCCTGTTCTGCATGACTGGACCTCTGGCTCAGCGATCATGTGATGTTTTAGTATGTGTGTTTAAGACCTCGCCCTCATTTGAGCGCTGCATCTACACTGAATGAAGTGTTAGCAAACTGTTGCTCGCCACAGACAGGCCACGTCCACATCCCCCTCTGGATGTGTCCCAAACCGACTGCCCAGTGAGTCAGAGACTTAACTGTAGTGTTTTTGCATGAAAGTGCCTCCTAAGGAATCTGGTTTCAGATAGGCATCATAATGTTCCACCTAATAATCTACAACAGATTCAAGTGAGCTTAAAATATGACAACGGGATTTTTTTTTATTGCTGCAATACTTATTTTTTAGCAGAAGAGTCAATGATGAGTAGTCAGTTTATTAATTTCTGTTTCATGTGGTTTGAATTTTTTGTTTTCCAAATTAAAAGTTTAAATTTAATGACTCAAAAATGTCATGTGGTCTAACATACATCTTAATCTTTATATAATAATGTTTGTTAAAATATTACTTTTTCTAAAAAAAAATGCAAATAAAAGATGATTATTTCCAAACTCTTCAGTAAGGGTTTCTTTTCAGAAATTTAATTTCTTTAATTGGGCTACTTCGTTGTGATATCAGGACAGTTGTATCGCCCTGATATTTTTGACTTTGTCTCAAAAATGAATTTTTATTTCGAATGTAAAAACCTCATAAAAGAAGGTCATTTTGTAATGTATTTTGAATAAATTAATGGATGGGACAAAAAAAAAGCCTTGTGCAGTAATATTTATTTTAATAATAGTATTAATAGTTTGAATTAGCTTTAGTGTTTATTTAAATTTTTAACTTTTAGTTTAGGTTTTAGTAATTTGATGTGGTTTTGTCATTTTTGTTATTTTTTTCTATTTATATTTCAGTTTTTAGTCATTTTATTACTTTAACTTAAACACCTTTTATTTCACTTAATGGCCAAAGTAGAATTTCTAATTTTTTTCAAAGTTTTTCAACTTTTAGTTTTCATCTAATATTTGTATTTTATTTCAGCTTTACTTCAATTAATGAAAACAGTTTTTAGTGGTTAACAAGAACAACACTGCCCTTGTGTCATTGACCCATATATCATAGGCAGTGAAGGTCACATTTGTGCTATACCCTCAAAAACTAACCAGATGAAGACATCTTGCAGGACAGGATGATTTTTCAGCTCAAAATAACCATTATTTGTTAATAGTTAACAGTTAAGCATTAGTTGTCAATGCAGAATCATATCGATCCTTCTCCAAAATGCTGTTGATTGGGGAAGTGCTCTCTGTTGGGCTTCATCCGGCCCACTCTGGCCTTTGGCAGTTCACCCGGACAGAATAAGGCGAGCTGACCCAGTTTTTCCCCATTAACTCAGTACTATTGGCAGGACTCAAATACGTTATAAATAGGAGAATAGTGATCACATTTAGATGCCTTGGCTTCTCACCAGGGACCTTCAGCTAAAAACAAACCACTCCATCAAAATCAGACTGAGAAAGTTGTGGGTTTCCAAGTGCTTCCATATTCACCATTGTGCATCCGCCAACTGGTCATTAAACATTTTATGACCTACAAGCTCTGAAAGATGAAAGATACAAATTTTGACCCATAGGCATCTTGGCAGTTTATTGAAAAATCGTGAGGATCACTGTGTTTCCTCCCCCAAGGTGCACAGTCAAAAGAGGATTAGGCCCAAGAACCAGTTCAGTGGCTAAAGTGGGATTATCAGACCTCTTAATGAGAGTTTCTTTAAGCTACAGGTCGTACTACCTGTCTGTGGTTCTGGTCTCGAGGGAGAGGCTGCTGTTAGACCAGTTTTGGATGAGGAGTAGGAATGCTGAAGGTCTGTAAAACACCTGTCGAGACTCTTGTAAATTCCCAATACAGCTTCCCCTTCAGTGACTGATGTTTTTTAACAATCCATGTCTGAAATACCCCTCGTCTCACTTTCACTTTCTCTTTTTTTCGTTGTTGTGCGGGGTTGGAGAACTTGTTAGCTGTGAGCTTGAAGCGCTCGTGGTTTAATCCCCAGAGGTTTTCTTTATCACTGCACAAAGCCTGTTTCTTTCAGCTCGCTGCATAACTTTCCTTCCTCAGCTGACGGTGTGAGTGTGTTTGTGTGTTAGGATGAGGTAGAATGTGTGAGTACTTTGGCCTAATCACACACAGCCTTGACGCACAACCTTAATTTTCCTATTCACATTTGGTGCCAATTTACGCACAACCATTACTTTTTAGTCACGTAATAAACCTCAAATTACATGTTGTTCTCTTATGTTGTCTCGTGCCTTCTGGAAGATTCTCTGAATTTCAGGTGGTTTACAGTTGAAGAACAAGACATGAAGACTCTGATCTCTAGCCAGACATAATCTTGACCCATATATCTAGGTCTGTCATGATTATTACATAACAGCCTGATCTATTATTATTTGATATAATCGTGATTATTTGAGGGAATAATTTAAGTCAGTATTGAAGTACACACTATATTTTTTTATATGTATTTATTTCAGTGTTGTACACAAAAATTATTGGAGTAAGTTTTACAAGAAAATACTATTTCAGTTTTTCTACTTTTCATGTTTAATTCAGTGTGTTACTTGATGAAATTTACTAGCAATTTCTAAATGAAAATTGTTTCTACACCATTTTTTTTTTCAATGAAGTGTGGTTTAATTTAATTAATAAACCACCATAAAAAGCCATGTGAAAGGGAAGAAATACTATTTTATTTTTGTCATATTACTGTATGGTGATGATGATAATAATACAAATATTGTTTATCATAATTATTTAATTTTCTTTTTATCAAATTATTAATTTTTAAAGTGTTGTAGTATTGAAAATATAAAATGTAATATAATTTGCATTTTACATGATGTAATAAATATTATATTTATTAATTTATTATAATACTATTGGAAATTATCATGAATTTTGTTTACATGTTTCCTAATTCAGTGTGAAATTCTTGCATATTTAAGCATACTCTATAGCTAATATGAACAGAGCAATTAAAGCATTAATTGCAGTTACATGCCAGCCAAAGTTTCATAACTGTGACTAGGGATATGCCGGTATCAAATTTTCATGTTGCGATTAATTGCTAATGCTTTTATCACGGTATACGGTATTGTCACGATATTGAAATTTAAGAATTTTTTTAAAAAGTGCTGTCATAATACAGTTATACAGCGGTGTTGTGCATTTTGACCAGTTTATGGGAAAAGTATTCTTAAAATGCATTAAAAAATTGGGATTATTTGTAATATATAATTATTCACGGTATTTAGAAGTGCCCACGATAATAATATCGCGCATATTCAATACCGTGATATATCGCATTACCAAATACGGAAGTCTAACTGACAGCCCTATATATTTGCATAAAGCCATGCTTTGTAGTCAGCTGAGGAAGATCACTTGAGTCTGTGATGTAAGATGTGTGAAGTCAGTCTAGAATCAGTTTTATTCTTCACATTCCTTGAACTTCGCCCTGACGTCCTTTTTAAATATTAGGATTCCATCCAGTGTGAAATAAATGTTTTAAATCAAACCAAGAACTGATTTATCAATGTTTGGCTAATAATCAGTCATAAACCAACCATGTATATGCACCTTGAGTTATTAATGGCTCCTGTCTTGCAGAGCCTCTGAGATTGTGTAACATGCAAATTACTTAAATTAAACAAACACTGTTAAATATCAGTAAGAAACACATCTGGAATGGTTTGGCAATTCAATTCACCATTAGGTTTGTGCATCTCTAACCTGTTGCTTCTCTGGCTTTTGTCACTGAGTGGTTAACTAAACTGCTGAATGGCTTTGTCTGAGAGAAGTTGATGAGATTTATGCTGGTTTGGCCATGAGTCAACCTCATAAAGTTACCACATCCTTTCCCAGAGGACTTCAAGGGCCGTGAACAACAGCAGAGTGAGACTAATGGTTTTAGGTTTCTGATGAAACACCGTCTCCGGCCTCCTCACACAGATCATCTGTGCTTTGAGCTCACCGGGGTTCTGGATCTGACGTCTTTACTTGCCTTTTCTTCATTGCTGTCTTTCTTTCTGTCTTACTGAGAGCGATAGTAGCTACATAACGCTATTGAAAAAGTTTGGGGTCAGTAATGTTTAAAAGTTTTTCAAAGAAGGCTACATTTATTTGATCATAAATTCAAAGCAGCAATATTGTGCAATATTATTGCAATTTAAAAAAGCTGTTTTCTATTTTAATTAGGCCTGTCAAATCAAATAATCACGATTAAATCGCATCCAAAATAAAAGTTATAATTTTATGTATATTAGATATATTTCTTAAATATTTACATGCATGTGTATGTATTTATATGTAGGCTACATATAAGTATACACAATTGTTTTTACAAGGATTAAGGCACTATTTTATAACAACATATGAGCTGTATCTTAAGCTATATGTGCAAGAAAGTAGTAAAAAATTGAAGTTTAGAAAAAAGTATAGTTAGCACAGTGATACATTGTGTCCTGACTCATCATGGGACAATGCAGTGTCTCTTAGCATCCCTGAATGGATTATCCATCCGTTTCCACCTTAGATGCTTGAGTGAGGTCATAGAGAGGTAAGGGAGTATGATGTTTCCTACGTTAGTAACTAGTGATCGACCGATATTGATATTTTATAACCGATACCGATACCAATTATTTGCATGTTTATGTGCCCGATAACTGATATGCTGAACCGATATTTATTTACTGTTATAAAGTAAATAAATGACTGAGTGAAGTAAGTCCATACTTCACTTTGGTTTTTCCTCCTTTCAGTCATCTTACAAAAAGTGTTGAAAATTAGCAGTCTTTCTTGTTAAATTTAATCTTCATATTACAAAAATTAAAAAACATTTTATTTAAAGCATCAGCAGCAACACTAATATTAACAGTAAGCAAAATAAATGTAGAAGGTCTAATGTTTTCAAATGGAGAAAATAAATAAAGGAAAGGAGTCATATCAACTTCATTTTAAACTACAGTTTTAGTAGGTTTATAAGATGTTTAATAGGCTAAAGAGTGAAGAATAATTCACTGGATATTGTTAATTCACTGAATAATATTCTCTGGAATATTGAAATATAACAAACAAAACATCGTATTTTATTGCATTTCTCAACTGGCATGTTATATCAGAATTACTAATAATGTTTTTGTCGTTCTAGATTATGAAATGCCTGCTGACAGCGCAGTTTATCTATGCATTTACACAGAACTATACTCAAACTGCGATCGCTCGTGGAGATGATAAATAATTAATTTCCATTGAATTTTATCTATTTAGATATTTATTAGCGAAATAATGGTTATATAGTAAATGTTAATAAAATTTAGGGTGTTTTAAACAAGTGAATCTTGTTAAAAGTTACATGCGGTGGCCATGCTGGAGAATTTCCTGAGCATCAACCCGGTGAGTGAACAGCAATATGAAAGCGGCTTCACGAGACTAATGATGAGCAAATATACAACAGAGAGAGAATTAAATTCAGCGCCTTTATTTCCAACATGCACTCATTCATGGCTGTATTATTTAATTAATGCAAAGTTACGTCTTTATTGGGAGAGGACTTGACGGATTATCTTACGTGACTCTGACTTCATGAGACAATGAGCATATAGACAACACAGAGCGAAAATAAATGTAGAAGGTCTGATGTTTTCAAATGGAGAAAAGAAATAAAGGAAAGGATTCATATCAACTTCATTTTAAACTACAGTTTTAGTAGGTTTATAAGATGTTTAATAGGCTAAAGAGTGAAGAATAATTCACTGGATAATGTTAATTCACTGAATAATATTCTCTGGAATATTGAAATATAACAACAAAAAAAAAGATCTTACGTGACTCCGAGCATATAGACAACAGAGAGCTAATTAAATTCAGCACTTTTATTTCCAACATGCGCCCATTCATGGCTGCATATTATTTAATTCATGCAAAGTTACGTCTTTATTGGGACAGGACTTGACGGATTATCTTACGTGACTCCGTGAGTTCATCTCTATTTCTTCGAGCCAAGCTGCATAAACTGCATATCAGGCATTTATGTAATACATCTAATTTGTGCATTAATGGCTGTTATGTTAAAGTTTACTAACTACAGTAAATCAAGTACCTGTGCACGCCGTTGTTGTTGCCTTGTTTCCCCTCAGACGCGCTGCAATGTTGATCCTGCACGCAATTCTCAAAACATCCACAAGATGGCGGCGTTTATCGGTGAATCCGATATTTCAAAACCGATATCCGATTATTGTAAAATGCTTAAATATCGGGAAAAATATCGGTAAATCGATATATCAGTCGATCTCTAGTTAGTAAAGTAGCACAAGTTGTCCCCTGGTCAGTCTCTGTACAGGACAGTGAGTCACAGTGTTCGTCTGAGGGAAGCAAATGTCCACCTTGCTGTAGGGCTCTGGATGTAGCCCAGATCATTATGTAACCGTTCACTTTTCTCTTTCATTCACTTTCTCATAGTGTTTTTTTGTACTCTGTTCTTTTGCTTTCAGCGGGTAATCTCTGTGCCAGTCTAACGCTCAGTGGATGTCTGTACTTCAGGATCCAAATGTTCCTGGGAAACAGTTCTTACATACCCCTTAATTGCAGTTTGTGTTCTTATACAGTGTGTGAAATGTACTTTTTTTTTGCCCATGAAGCTGTAAAATTATGAAAGCATTGGAGATAGAAATCAGAAAAGTGTTTAAATCAAACTTATGGATTTCGTTTGGATTTTTTAAGAAGGAAGGAATGAAGAATGTGGATATGACGGATGGGATTTGCCAGGAGCGTCATATGAAAATAATAAAATACTCTGAAAGATCGTGAAAATGAAGATTCCCCTCACACACCACCATTCAAATATAGTGTTAGCCTTAACCAAGTATGGCGAAGCTGACATTAAATCAGATCTTTTGAGGTCATTTACAGTGAGCTACACAAAATCCAGCATATTGCAAAATGTTAAATCCTGTAAAGACTACTTTATCATGTTTGATATGAAAATAGCAAAGCCTTCTAAATTATCAACATGATCAAACCCTTGCTGAATCTCCTGCTGTTCACAAACTGATATCTTTACAGAATTTTCTAAAATAAAAGCATGAATATTAGTAGTAATATTTCAAGATGAACACTTACTAGACTGAAGCAACTTAGGTTTTCTTGATTATCCGTCATTTTTAGAAAAGCCATATTAAAATGTGATTAACAATCAAATGTACAAAGAGAACTAGCTTTGATCATAAAACTAAGCACTAAAACTAAGAAATTTCATTGAAAGATATTGTGACAACTGATATTTATATAAGTAGTCTGCTATACTGTTATGAAAATCTCATTGATTTACATCATTGATTTTAATATCAGAATTTTAGCTTGCTTTTGGGTCACTGCTGCACCAAATTGCATACTTTTTCTTTAGTTTGGGCCTCGGAATAAAACTTATTTTTTTAAAGGTTCAATAAATAATTACATTAAAAGCAAAATACATAAAAATGGATTTTTCAGACTATTTAAAATGTTAGGCTTTACATGCTTAAAATCACAACAATATCGCATTGCCATATTTTTTAACAGCTATATATATTTTTTTTGCAAATGAAATGATATCTCAGTATATGGTCAAAACAAGGTCTAATGAATAGGAATGTCCATTCTGGTAGAAATCAACATTACATTACAAAGTTCCCACATTTGGTTAGCGGTAAGTGTTAATTTCTCACCCTGTTCAATATAGTTTATCCAGGGCTGGAACAAAAGACCACAGGACCCTTGGGCACAACCGTCACCCCCCCCCTCCCCCCCAACTAGATTCATGTGATTGTGAAGCAACTATGTACTGTAAGTTTATCAAGGTGTGGTTGGGACCCTCTGGGTGTCTGCGGTCTTGAAGCATGTGCTCCGCATGCATAGTCAGAAATCCGGCCCTGATTTTATCCTCAAAAACTCAACATGATGCGATTGTGTAAAATAGAGAAGAATGACATTGTTCTGGTCCTCTCCAGTGGCTCATCTCCATATGATGCTGGGAAAATGGTGAAGAAACTTTGCCTTGGAGCAATGATGTCATGTGAGAAGCGCTCCGAGAACAGTAGCCTGTGTCTTCAGTTTCGTGTAGCATGAGAGACGGATAGAGCTCGGGAGAAAGGAAAACAACTGCACCATAATGTGAATTTAGACATATTGAGTTGGATGAAATATCACTCCAAAATCAGTTTTAACTAGTTGAGGTGGGAGGTCAAACCAGGCGTGTTCGTATTCTTTGTCATAGAGCTGCAATGTTATATGTGTGTAAGAAGTGGCGGGATGTTTTGGTTTCCTCCTGTCAGCTCAGTTCCACATGAGTGACCTCTTTCCCTCCACCATCACTGATCTCTGTCTCATCGTACAGAGAGAGTCAAACCCACACAGTCTGCTCAGATTTAACTGTTCAGATGGGAATGTTTGCTTAGATCATCTTGAGTGAGATGAGATGAGCAGAGGTTTACCAGTGTTTATGTAGTCTATTCTTGGTAGTGCTGGAAACCCACCTGGTGAATGAATAACTATTAATGGAATGTTGCTATGGAAACACTTGAGTGGTTTGGAAAGTATTTTGGGAATTTTATTAATGTTCTCTCTCGCAGACTGAGTGGTCCATTTTTTTAGGTCAAGGAAGGAAAAGAGAACATCTGCCATGTTGAACGGTTAGTTTAACGAAAAATGAGCAATTTTTTCTCATCATTTACTCACCCTCATTTTGTTCCAAACCTGTATGAATTTCTTCTGTTGAACACAAAAGAAGATATTTTGAAGAAATGTGGTAGCCAAACAGTTACTGGTAGCCATTGACTTTCCATAGTATTTCATTTCATTTCATTTCATTTCATTCATTCATTCTTTTTTTTCTCTTTTTTTATACTTAGGGTGAGTAAATGATGACAGATTTTTAATTTTTTTGGTTTAACTATCCCTTTAAGTAGGGTTTGTCATGATACAGAAATGTTTAACTTGTTACAATATTTAAAAAAATAATTATATTTAATTCGCTACAACAGGGAAAAATTGTCACAACATCTAATAATATCTAATAGTCAAAGTACTTTATCAACTGAAACTCTGAGATTCCTCTGGACTAATAGCTCTGAGTGGGATTATATAATAATAATAATAATAATAATAATAATAAATGTATATATTATAATTCGATAATATTTATTATTATTATTATTACATTTTGTTTACGTGTTTTTGCCTTTTTCTTTCAACTGTGAGAAATACATAAATGCTAAATAAATTTATTTGCAAATGTGTATATGCAAAATATTATTATTTTAAATGTAAAAGTGGAAAATTACTAAATTTACTGTTTTTAATAATAATTAGTGGTCGACCGATATTGTTTTTTTGACAGCCAATGCCGATGCCGATATCTTGGAAAGCAGGGTGGCCGATGGCCGATATAATTGTATTTAATATTTAAGAAATTTGAATTTTTTTGAAAATGGATTAAAAAATAAATTAGTAAAATAAACATGCTTATTCTTTAAATGACAAAGTATTTTTCACAAATAAACAAATATTTAATAAAAATATAATTAAAAAGGAAGTAAACACTGTATCAGGGCACTCAGTATTCTGGGAAGTTTGTGTGCATTGGGAATCACATTTTTTTAAATAAAGCCAAGCAGGGCACTCAGTATTCTGGGAAGTTTGTGTGCATTGGGAATCACATTTTTTTAAATAAAGCCAAGGTAACACTCATTTTACATACAGCACACAGTGAAAATGACATTAATATGACAGTGGGCAAAAGCATGAAGCACAGTATAATTTGAAATCACGAGTTTAAAGTTTGTCGATCGCGCATATCAATGAAGCTGAACTCTCCTCCTGTCCGTATTCACTTCGCACGGACCGAACATCATGCAGAGTCGTGCAGGATACAAATGCACACTTCACAAGATCTCACAGATGGATTCGACTAAGTTTGCAAGGCTTTTGAAATTAAATGTTCATTAGTCATTCAAAGATTTGTTTAAATGATGTAAATGTGTATTTGCTGAATGCTGACGACAAACGAGAAAGTATTATAATGTTTGCCTTTCTATTACTAACAATATAAAAGCAATCGTTATAATACTTTTTTGTATACATTTTAATTCCTTTGTTTAACAGTTCTATCTGATTATTATACAGACTTCGGTCCGTGGACAGAACTGTTAACGACGACAGCGAACAAGAGGGAGAATGTGAGCACTGTGTGTTAAGGTGCTGCCGCTCTCAGCGCCGTCAAAATAAAAGTCCGGCGCGCCGTCAAAACGAACGCATCGGCCAAACAGAAAAACTTATCGGCCGATATATCGGTCGACCACTAATAATAATAATAATAATAATTCTAAGAAATATATTTCTACTGTAATACAACTGCACTATAAAGTAGATTAATATTACATAATAAGTATATTATTAATATTTAGTTTACGGAAATAAAATTACAATACTTGAATTTATTCACTTACCAAAGTTAAAGTCCCCATGAAATCAAAAGATTTTTGGGTGTTAGTATCAATATGTTAGTCTTAAGGTTATCTATAAGGCAGTGTGCTCCAAAACAGTGGCAAAATTCGCATTTAGAAGATATAAGCATTCAAAGCTTGCAGTTCATCACTTCCGCCAAAATGGCTCAATGAGTCGGCGCAGACCACAAAATGTATCGGAGCTATTTGAATTCTACACAGAATGCTATATTTTATAGCAATATGGATGAGATTGTGGCTGGCATACCCTGTCAAATGCGGCTTTACGGAGCTCAACGGCTCTGAACGGCTCTAGCCCAAGCTGTGATATAAACGAACGCTATTGGCTATTTTAAAAAGGGGCGGGGCTGCTTGATATGTCCCACCCTGTCTTCCTGTTTCAGTTAAAATGACATCAACACAGAGTAACGCTGCGTGTTTCTAAGCATTTCAGGGGACCTTTAAACGGTCTTATTCTGGCAGATGTTTCTGATAAAAGGTTTACAAATGCTTATTGCAAACCTAGTGAAATGCTGTAATAACCTGTCCACAAAATGTTGGAAATTATGCAGATGTGAAAATAAAATGCACCTGGTGCTTGTTATGTTAAATTCATAGCACATGCAGAGATAGTTTTACTACATTCGCAGTGAACTGAGCCACTCTGAAAACACCAGATCATAAACTGCACTTGTATTGATACTGCGGAAATTGAGTATTAAAGTATTATTAGTACTTTTTTTTAACTATTCAGAATTGATGTGTATCAATAGATCTATATTTTTGACAATAATAATGCAAAGCAATCAGAAACATCAAGGATATCAAGTTTGCCTGCTGCCTAATGCCTTGATCAATAGCATGAGTCTGAGGTTGCAACTAATGAATGGTTTTGGTCTTCATAAGAAATTCATCTTGTGTTTTGATGTTAATTTCTTCCCAGTTGATGATTAGTGCAATAACCCCCTAGTGAATAGACAGACATAAGTGGTGTGAATGAACAGTGATGAAGAGCCTGTCTCATCTTGTCTCATCCGCACTGTGTTTCAGATGGTCCATCTTAACAGGGTCAGTCATCTATTAATAAATAACCCGGAAACCTTGTGATTGCACTCAGTACAGGCTGTGCTATTGATTATGCTTCAGGTCTGCTGTGGACGATTTGGCACAGCTGATGTCTCCTTAATAATGTTTAATGTTCAGAAAAAAGTCTTGGGAATATCCTGATATGAAGGCAGTTCATTTGTGGCACGTTGTTAAGTGGTTACATGCCTCTTATGTATGCGGTTGTGCACACATTTGTTCATGCATCATGTGCTTGTGTGTGTGTGTGTGTGCTGAACCACATGCCGATGCTTCAGCGGACAGCTGACTGCTGCCCACATCTGTGTAAAGGCACTGGCATGCTAACTCAATAGAGGAAGCAGATCCGTGCCCAACTGTGTGTCTGACAGACAGACAGCTCTTGTTAGTGTCAAGATGTTGTTTGCTAGTAGGTATCTAGATTTTCTCTGAAATGAGACTGAAAAGTCTGTGTGGGTGTAAATAACTGTCTGAATTAGGCTGTTATTAGCTGGTTTGGCTAATGGTGTAAACAGCCCTTGCTCTTCATAGACTATCAGTTCTGTAATCAATGAACCAGAATCACTGCTTTATTCCAATAGGTTCACTAATTGTGTTATTATTTCTATTCAAATAATAAAATATCGGAAGGAAAAAACATAATAACAAGATATACTGATGATTATTGTGATCTTTTTATTCATTTTACATTTTTTGTAATAATCTATTATCTGTAGCTATATTGATCTGGTCAGTCGCACTGGTGCTCCTAAATATGTTTTCATAGTAGCACGCAGTAGTTTTCAGTCGCAAATGATACAGTTCTCTATATGAAGCATAAAGACTGTATTAGAGCCACAGAAATAGCACAATACATAATTCATAGCCTAGCGTGAAGTCATTACGTACATTAACAATGATTTGGGACAAATATAATGTAATTTGGTCGACCTCTAATTATTATCATTGAGTTTTTCTTGAAATGTGTAAAAAAATGCATATAAAACTATTTTTATGTATATGCAATAGTCACCGTTTATTATTACTACCTTTCAAATTATTTTTAAAATTAAACTATTTATAATTATTGGGCAGAGGCACTTCATAAAACTAGCTAATGGTTTCTCAGTTATTTAAAAGAAATCGTCACAATTATACATGCACAAAAAGTATAACAATTCAAGACAGATTTTTAGGGTTATGAAAGTTGTTCATCCTCAAATCAGGCCTTGAGAAAAGCTTAACAAACTTGGGATGTGCCTCGCTGCAGTGATGTCATGTGAACTGGGCTGAACGAAGACTAGCCTGTGTCTTCACTGTTTTGCATAGTGTGAGACAGAGAGAGAGGAAGGCAACAGCATCATCAGTGTCAAGGGAGATTTGAGAAAGTGGATTTGAGGCCTAGTTTTTCTATTTGATATACATTTTGGCCAAAAAAAAAGAAATGGTCTCTGCTATCAGAAGATAGACGATGATGATTTAGAGCTGATCAGCTCACAAATGATATCATGCACGTCTAGTTGAAGTCATGTGCTTCTGACTGGATTTAGTCCTGTGTGTGTTAGTGTTTCTCTCCTGCAGTTTTCCTCCAGCATCACTGCGCTCTCTCACACTCACTCCTTCTGAGTCACAAGCCTGGAGAGAAACTGCAGAGAGAATAGTCCTGTGTTCCTTCACTGTTTCAGGACATCTGCAGGAACTCTCTGTTCTCACAGTCACACCCTCCACCGCCTCTGAATTACATGCGCGCAAACGTAAGTGTACAGTACCTCAAGCACGTAATACTGCAGGAAAAAGTACCTCTGCTTTTGTAAATTTGCCAAAACAAGTTGCATCGTTATTCACTGTAAATTATACGGTCTTTTTCACTTCCAAAAATGGCATACTACCGTAAAATTACATGTAATGTCCAATACAGTTTTTCACGTATATAGTAGGGGAATTTACCGTTAACCATTTAACAGGTTTTTACTGTAGCATTTTTACAGTGTAATTTAAAATATTAAATATAAAATAAAACAATACATAAAATGTGTTGCATTTTCAGCATGGGCAGCTCAACAAAGGCCAAACAATTACGTTTAGCTTTGGGGCTGTTAGTTACTGACGTGTGCCAAACAACATTTTCATTATTTAACAGATGATGAGCTGTCATTGCGTCTGCATCATCATACAGTATTCTCGTCCTCCTAACTTCTTCTTTATGGCGTCCTTATGCCATGTAAAAGCTCTGCCTCTCCTAGATGTGTAACTGAGGTGGATGTTTGATGTTTTGTTGATGTTGACCACACCTGGAAAAGCCGGAATCTAAGGACATCAATGAAAGATTGTGCTTGTGACGGAGTTTTTAGACTGAGATATTTATGAAGCTGAAGGCAGGAATATGTTATTTACACGTGAGAGCAACAAAGAAACATGGAGTATAATGACGTGTCCCAAACAAATCAGTTTTATAGTAATTTTTTAATTGATCCATATCAGTTGATATTGAGTATTCACAGAATGAATATTATTTAATTATAAATATTAAATAATATTATTTATATGTAATTTTGCATGTTTGTTTACTCTGTCAGAATTACAAAAACTAAATCCATAAAAATATTTTGTTACTTGAGGTAAAAATATATTTTATTTCAACTAGTTGCTCAAATTAAAGTGAAGAAAAAAAAATAACTGTAAAAAATGACCGTGAATTTAATGGTAAAAGACTGTAAAAATGGTACAGTAAAAACCTGTTAAATGGTTAACGGTATTTCCCCTATACGGTGAAAAACTGTATTGGACAATTTATGTAATTTTACAGTTTTTGGAAGTGGAAAAAGAATGCATCATTTACAGTGAATAACCGTAAATTGACATTTCCAGAATTCCATGCGTTACATTTCAAATTTGATGTTTTTTGTTGAAATAAATATGTTTCTTCTTAGTTTTTTTTCTTATCAGTTTTGTACATTAGGGTTGTATGTTACATCTAATGTTGTTAAATTAATGCTTATTGCATTATTTCAGTTCCATGTGTGTTACCATGATAGTGTTTGTGTGAATCACTGTGCACCTTGTGCTGCTTGTGATAGGCTTTGGAACATCATGTGACTTTCTCATCATCACCTGCTTTTAGTGGTTATCAGTGTATTACAAAGATACAAAACAGATTTCAGTACTTCAATAGGTTGGTATATTAACATTATATCAGTTAATGAAATTACGGTATTTAAATGTAAGTTAAAACCGTAAAACCTAAAATGTAGCTACTGTATTTTTTAAGGTAAAATTCTGGCAACCACAGCTGCTGTTTCTTTACCATAAGTTTTACGGATTTTTTTACATCTTATCTGTATTGGCCAGAATTGTAATAAACTGTAGATGGATCCCAACATTATGGTGATATAAAATTACTCATATGACATATGAGATTTTGTTCATACTGCCCACTCCTAATATCGAAGTGTTATTAAACAACGAAAATGAATTAAATGAATGAGTAATGAATGAATCCTTTTTACACACTGTTTAGGGCCCTTTCTGTGTTTACAATCCCACGCAGGCTAGACTTGCTTTTAGCTGAGCTCTAGTGCAGTGTTTTACACAAAGGATTAGATTACATAAGAGCAGGACACTTATAATATTTGTTTTCCTCATGACAAGTATTAAAGTCTGGAACACAGCATGTCATTAGCAGGTATGAACTACTGCAGTTCCACACCTGGAAAACTGTCAATATTGATACAGAGATGGGATCGGTGGAAGTGGTGAAATGTTTCAGAGACACAATGCCCAGTATCGAAGCCTCATCTGTTTGAGCACTCGCTTACATAACAATAATTACGCTGGATTTGATCTTCTAACTGATAAGGCGTTTCATATAACCTCCTTTATAAACGTTATTAATTCTCTGTACTATGTTTGAGTCTAGTTGTAGTTTATTGACAAAGGGTTGAAGACAAATCTGTATATAGATTCTCTGTATTCCTCCTTATTTGATCTAGGCCCGACCTTCTTTTTGCTGTTTTGGGATGTTTGCCATACTTTTGCATGAAAAATTGTTGGTTTTACCACTCTTTCAGTAATTGCATAATGTAATTTACTCTGCATGAATTGTTCTCGCAGCTCAATTGTATTAGTTAGGTTTAATTGAGCGCTCGTTGGCCGTCGGGTCATGTCAGTCTCCTGAGCACAAGCTGCGATGATTCCCAGGCTGATTTTCACGAGTACATCCACTCCTGCTGCCTGAACTTACTCTGACATGATTGAATTGAACTGGTACAAAACAACACTAGGCCAGTCAATCAACTCCTTGATGGCTCATATGATAACAGAGGGCATCTTTGTTCACAGAAACAGTGAGGCACACGGTGGGTAATGTCGGGATACTGCACGGGTTCATATTTATCTGGAAATGTGATGCACTGAAAGATACTCGTTTTCACTGGCCCTGAGGCTCAAACTAAACATTGCTGTTATTTTTAGAAAGTTTAAATAGGCTATAATGTCACAACATTTTTTAATGTTAATAAATAAATAAATAGTAATGTAAATAATAAATTTAACATTAATTGATAAACGCTGCAAGTGCAACATCGACACTCAAGCTGACGTCTCTATTGCCTTCTGTAGAGCTGCTTATAGCTGAATTAAGCTTGTTTTATAATTTATGAATTTTGCACTTATTGCATTTGCATTCATCTGTCCCTGTAACATTCAACACTATTGAACCACTTTTTGTGCAGTACGAGTAAAGGGGGAACAATTAAGTGCTTGCAGGAGTCCGATTTGACTGATCATGGGTCGAGAGGAGGGATGGCCTACAAGAGCATGGTGGAGGATTTAATACTCAACGGATCCGGAGCTCATTGACAAATATCTTATATCGTAAGATGCGCTCACTTTACACAGAGTGCGCGCGATTGCGAAATCGAAAGTGAAAGTGAACGGCGCGATTGATTAACCCTACTTCATAATGCATTTAACTGCACAGAATGGCCAGTCATAGACTATGCAGGCTCTGATACAAATCTATTCATTTTCAGCATCTAAAAAAATAGAACAAATGTTATTAATGCAGGGGCTGTGATGAAGTTACAATTGTGGGCCTTACCACCCTCCCTGGAGGCAGTTAAAGTCACTGACCACAGCATTAGTTATACTGAGAAAAATATACTGTGGTGATACAAACTGAATCCATATTTCTATATATTCGCATTAAGATGATACTTTTGACAAGGCATTTAATAAGCCATAGTATTATCATGAAACATACAGTTATATTATATTATATAATATTTAATATATATAATATATATATATTGTGACGAGTGGGGTGGGGGCCAAGAGCTGTGGGAACGGAGCGAGGCCGGTGGAGTAATTGCTAATGCGCGACACCTGCGCCACTCACCGGTCTCGAGTCTCACGGAGGAGCTCCGGAAGGATAAAAGGGAGGAGTGACGACAGTGTCGACGAGAGAGGACCAGGCCTGGAGTTTATTTTGTGTTTTGTGTGCGGCAGTCGTCCGCGAGGGGCTGCCGCTTTACTTTCATTTTGTGTTTGTTTATTTGATTAAAGTTTTGTTTAAGTGTTCGCCGGTTCCCGCCTCCTCCTTCCCGACCTACGAACGTTGTTACATTGAACTAAACTGAATCAACACTAAGCTGGCTTGAGTAGAATATTGATGCTATTGTCTTCTGTAGAGCTACTTTAATAGTTGAACTGAGTTCGCTTCATAACTACTGAACTTAGCGACATTCACAGTTATTTAACTAAATTGAATCAATATTATACTAAATTGAGCTCAATAATGATTCAGTTTTTATTTTGGATTATTTTACTCAAGCCCAAAGTATACTTCACTTTTTACGCATACGCGAGAGACAGCATACTAGGGCTGTGCATCGGCAAGAATCTGGCGATACAATATGTATCACAATACAGGGGTTGCGATAAGATATGTTGCGATATATTGCGGTACTGTAAGTAAGGCGATATATTATGATATTTCTTATTTTAGGAATAGGAGAATAGGGTATAATTTTAGGAAAATTCAAAAGAGATTTAAATACTCCCCATTGATAGCGGCTCCCTGATATACAAAAATTATATGCAATATTAGAATGTTTGCGGGAGCAGGCGGAACACTAGCGTACGCGTACAAAAACGAAGTATATTTGGGGCTTTACAGCTAAAATTATATTTGTTTCCTAACTGGAGAACTTTGCATCATTAATATTGTTATTTTCTTGTGTATTACTGTGAAGTTGCTTTGAAAAAGTCTGCATTGTTTAAAGTGCTGTATGAATAAATGTGACTTGACTTAATATATAATATATTATATTAATATATTTTTATATAATGTGTCAGAATTTTTTTTTATATTGGATTCACCGCGAGATTTCACAATGCTAAGCTGGACCGCACAGGAAATAACGTGAGATCGCTTTACACCGAGCAGGACATAAAACGTGAAGTGGATTTCAGTGTACTACGGCCTCTACAGAGATTCATTACTTCACCAATGCTCAAAATGGAACTGTTTAATGCACAATCCCTCACAAATAAGTCATCCTTTATACAAGACCATATCATGGAAAAGGGTTTGGACTTTATGTGCATGACAGAAACATGGCATCAGCCAGAGGTCTACTCAACATTAAATTAAGTCCATGCTCCTGTCAGAACTAGATCCGTCACCTTCTCCCATTCAGCCCCGGGGTTTACCTGTGAACTGCGAAAGATGAAGGCAGCTGGACGTGTCCTTGAGCGACGTCTTAAGGTCACAGGACTCACTGTTCACAGGCAGGCCTACAGAGTAGTGTTGTCACGATACTGGAATTTCCAACTTCGATACAATACCTTGAAAAATATCGATATTCGATACCATTTTCGATACCACGGAGTAGGGTTGTGACGGTGAGGAAATTTTCCCATCGGTTAATCGACGTGTGACAACACCGGTAATCCGTTCAGTTTTTAATTGTAGTGTCTGTTCTTTTACTGAACTAAATGATTTTTATTACTATAAAAAATCTAAACGTGGGTGGGGGTCGGTGACGCGGTGGGTAAGTGACGTAACCGGTGTTGCGGCTTAACACCGGTATCACCGTCAGCACCGTCTATCGCGGCAAGCCTACCACGGAGTAAAAAACTGCCACAATATTAAGGGGGTAATTGTTTATTTTTTTAATCTAAAGATAAATATAACAAGTCTAGAACATGACAATGAGGTATATTTTACATGAACAAAAATGTCTTGAGGTAGTGCACTTGTTCAAAAGCCTCTCAGATTGCCATACATTCAAAAACCAATAAAGTGCAAGTAAAAAAAAAAGTGCAATCTTTTGTATTTCCAAGTAAGAATACTTTTTGAGCGCAAAGAAAACAAAAATTACATAATTTATTTAACAATTCTTCTCCCCCGAGTTACGTCTTCCGCCATTTTGGAGAGTACCCAAGAGCATAATCGACGTAATCATCGTTGTTTATGCTTAAGGGAAAGTGTGTGTATGTGTTGTGATACTCTAAAATGGCGGAAGACGTACAGTGCACTGCATTTTTTTCTGGAAAAAAGTTGACACCATTCGCTCCCTTCAGTCCAGTTCCTCTGCTCTGCCTGTCTTGACTGCCGATTTACAGCCTGGGACTCCCCAACCTCTCTGCTGTTTCTCTGACATCTCACAGCAAGAGGTTGACGACATAATCAGAAAGATGAAACCATCCACTTGCGCCCTGGACCCCTTTCCTACAGCCTTGGTGAAATCTAACCTTTGTGCCATACGTCCCCTGATTACTAAGGTTATCAACCACTCCCTCCAGGCTGGTCATGTTCCACCTGAACTGAAAACTGCTGTCATCAGACCACACCTCAAAAAACTACTTTAGATCCAGAAGTCCTTGCCAACTACAGGCCCATCTCTAACCTTCCATTTCTTACTAAAGTGTTGGAAAAAGTATTTGCTGCACAACTTCAGACCCATTTAAAACAAAACAATCTGTTTGAGAAATTCCAGTCTGGTTTCCGCTCTGGCCACAGCACCGAAACAGCACTGGTGAGGGTCACAAACAACCTGCTGGTGGCAGCAGACGCCGGTTCTCCATCTCTTATCATCCTTCTGGATTTGACTGCAGCATTCGACACTGTGGATCACAACATACTTCTGTATCGTTTACATCACACCATCAGTCTCTCTAACTCTGTCTATAACTGGTTTATGTCCTACCTTACTGGGAGAATGGAGTATGTTGCATTGGGAGAGGCTAAATCCTTGACACACAACGTCACCTGTGGTGTCCCTCAAGGCTCAGTGCTCAACCCCACTCTGTTTATACTGTATATGCTCCCTCTCGGTCATGTCATCAGCCGGCATGGAATATCATTTCATTGCTATGCTGACGACAATCAACTTTACCTTAAGAACAACTTATCCACTTCTGCTGCCCTGTCATCTTCCACCTTGACTACCTGTCTGGAGGAGGTAAAGGCGTGGATGAGGCAAAATTTTCTGCAGTTGAACAGCTCAAAGACTGAAGCCATTCTAGTAGGCACCCCACACCAGGTCCAGACATCTGTCATTTCCAGCATTACCTTTTCTGGCCAAAACATTCCACTCTCAACACCAGTTATCAATTTGGGTGTTAGAATGGACTCTCATCTCACCTTTGAGGCTCATGTTAACTGTGCAAGCAAGACTTCCTTTTTCCATCTTAGGAATATCGCTAGACTTCGTCCTATGCTCACTCTTGCAGATGCGGAAAAGCTTGTCCATGCCTTTGTCTCCTCCAGGCTGGACTACTGTAATGCGCTCCTCATCGGGATCCCTGGCAAAAGCCTACAGAAATTGCAGTACATTCAGAACAGTGCTGCTAGGATCCTGATGAGGGTACGCAAATACGATCACATCACTCCCATTCTCAAATCACTACACTGGCTTCCTGTTTCATTCAGGATTGTTTGTCTCCCGCCTTACCCATCAGTGCATCCATGGCGACGCACCATCATACCTGTGGTGTCCCTCAAGGCTCAGTGCTCGGCCCCACTCTGTTTATACTGTGTATATGCTCCCTCTCGGTCATGTCATTAGCCGGCATGGAATATAATTTCATTGCTATGCTGACGACACTCAACTTTACCTTAAGATAAACTCATCCACTTCTGCTGCCCTGTCATCTTCCAACTTGACTACCTGTCTGGAGGAGGTAAAGGCGTCGATGAGCCAAAATTTTCTGCAGTTGAACAGCGCAAAGACTGAAGCCATTCTAGTAGGCACCCCACACCAGGTCCAGACATCTGTCATTTCCAGCATTACCTTTTTTGGCCAAAACATTCCACTCTCAACACCAGTTATCAATTTGGGTGTTAGAATGGACTCTGATCTCACCTTTGAGGCTCATGTTAAACATCTGTGCAAGACTTCCTTTTTCCATTTTAGGAATATCGCTAGACTTCGTCCTATGCTCACTCTTGCAGATGCAGAAAAGCTTGTCCATGCCTTTGTCTCCTCCAGGCTGGACTACTGTAATGTGCTCATCATCGGGATCCCTGGCAAAAGCCTACAGAAATTGCAGTACATTCAGAACAGTGCTGCTAGGATCCTGATGAGGGTACGCAAATACGATCACATCACCCCCATTCTCAAATCACTACACTGGCTTCCTGTTTCATTCAGAATTGTTTATAAGGTCTCCCTCCTTACCCATCAATGCATCCATGGCGACGCGCCATCATATCTCAAGGAACTCCTTACTCCACAAACTTCTAAACGTACACTCCATTCTGCATCAACATGTCTATTAAAACACCCCAGGACTAAGCTTTGCACTATGGGAGATCGGGCTTTCTATTCAGCTGCTCCGAGTTTGTGGAATGCTCTCTCTGACCATCTACGGACTCCACAGACTGGCAATGCTTTTAAACGTGGCCTCAAAACCTACCTTTTTAGCAAAGCCTTTGAATGATTCTTAATTTTTTTTTTGTTCCGTATCCGTATTCCGTATCACTTCGGGATTCTGTGTGAATATAAAGTGCATTATAAATAAAATGTATTAATATTATTATTTATAGTATGTTAACAATTTTAAGACAAATTTACAACAACATTTTTTTTTAATTAAAAGGGGGATTAATAGGGGATAATAAAATTGTTGCTGTTTTTATTAAATTTTTTTTTTAAAGATTTATTTTTGCCATTTGCTTTTATTATTATAGGACAGTTAGGGCTGGGCAATTTGGCAAAAAATTTAAATCTTGATTCTTTTCAGAATGTTTGTTCTAAACCGAAAACTATTTTTTTACTTTTTTGTCATTAACCCTCTAGTTAAAGAACATTCTATTCCAAGTGCATCACACATGAAGTTGTCAACATGATGAAAAATGCTAAACAAATCGCTTGTTAAATATATTTGCAGAAAAGATGCATGAACTACAACTACATCGTGTACAAACTTGTCTTATACATATTATGTGTTCAGAAATAATATGAGGAAAATGCTTTAAAAAAATCTCAAAAGTCAAGGTAATTCAAATTCAAAACGACTGAAGGTATAGCACCAGTAGGCTATTATTAACTATAAATGGTCTGTAAAAACAACAGCAGCTTTCAGCCTGTCACCATGATGCAAACATGAAATATCAGACATAGAGTAGTAGTTACAGGTTTTTTATTCGCCTGCGCTGCTTTTCCATTGTAACATGAAATATCAGACATAGAGTAGTAGTTACAGGTTTTTTATTAGCCTGCGCTGCGTTTCCATTGTCTTTTTTTATGTAAACATGGACGCGTTTGACTGTTGCGCTCGCATCTCTTGCAGCGTCTCATGCATGAAACGGCATTCTAAAAATGCAACGCACAAGTTAAAAGAAGTTCCCTCCCATCTTCTTGCATGTTTTTCCTATTCCACTGACCGCGTCGCATCTTTGTCAACACAAAAGCGCATTCTGTGTGAACGGCACCTAGCGATATGAGCACGTCACATGTTAGCGGTTAATCACGTGCGCCGACATGCGGTTGGATCGTTCTTTTCTCTTTACTGTTATCACTGACATATTGTCAAAGTTTAATTCTAACTTTTGGCAATATTTCTATTCAAAATCGCGATTCCTCGATTTAAAAAAAATTAAATTGTGGCAAAACATAAAATTCAAATTAATAGATAAAACCGGAAAAATCACCCAGCCCTAAGGACAGTATAGAGATGACAGAAAGTGAAGTGGGAGAGAGAGGGGGGACGGGATCGGAAAAGGTCCTTAAACCGGGATTCGAACTCGGGACGCCCGTAGTGCAACAGCGCTATATGTCGGCACGCTGCCGACATTTTTGTCAACATTTTTATATAAAGTGTCAAAATTATTAAGATTATTATAATAAAACAATTTATTAGTAATAATTCATCTATCGATTTTCATTAGCATAAATAATACATTAATCAATTAATATATAATTCTTATATACTTTTTACAAAACATTTACAACAAATGGCATAAATGCAAAACCGGTCCGACTGAGCATTATTGTCAAGCCCTGTTTGAGCCAAATATCCAGTGTTTGTCAAATCTGAACATCTGAATTCCTCCTCCATTAAAGCATGCAGGCCTCTGAGAGTCACAAGACTGTAAGGAGGCTTATCCAAGAGGTTGCTGACTCTTTCTTTCTTTTGAGCTAATCTCTGATGCCTTTTATCAGTGCTCATGATATGGGTTGTAAAATAGAGGTTTATGTCACAGCATGTGTTGCTTCTGATGTCATGACTTTACGGTTATTTATTCTTGCTTAATAATGAATGTGATTGTGTGTGTGTGTGTGTGTGTGTATGTGTGTTACAGATCATAGAGTCTCTGGGTATAATGATCTACAAGGCTTTGGATTACGGCCTGAAGGAGCATGAGGAGAGAGAGCTCAGCCCTCCTCTGGAGCAGCTCATCGACCTCATGACCAACATGGCAGACACAGAAACAGACTGTCTTGATGAGGGATATGAGGCAACAGAGGAAGAGGATGAGGGAGAGGAAGAACCCACAGAAGTCTCCAACATCCGTGGCTACCGTGACATCATTTCCGTAAGTATTGATAGAGCATTATACATCGGCTAGGTCAATTATTGGCTATTTTGTCATTATTGGCATTGGCCGACAACTGTGATCGCCTGTCCGATCAACAGAAGTAGTGTTTGCCAATTTGGCCAGTGTTTGCCAATTTGGCCAGTTACCAAATCTACCAATAGCCCTGTCAGTTGTGGTTTTTGAGTGAATATTTAGTAAATTCAGTTTTTATTTAATTTATCCTTTTTACCATCCTCAGTTTATATTCCATAAATGTATTTATTAATTTGTTGAATAATAAAATGTATGGGATTTAGTTTACGAATGCTGTTAACTATATAAACCGTATATTTAATTTAATTAAATTTAATTAAATTTAATTTAATACTGAATTTTTATCAATATAAATTTATGCATTAATGAACTTATCAAATTAAATCAAAATTATATATTTATTTATATAAAATAGAAAATGTATAGGATACAATTTACAAATACTATTTTTATTAATATTTTATGTAAATTAATATTTTTAATTGAATAAAATTCATTTGTATTATTTTTTTATTACATTTTAATGAATTAATATTACTTTATTAATGAATTTACAATTTTTTTATATAAATTAATTTTGATTTTTTTTTTTTATCAAAATGATATATTTATTCAATTATTTATTTATTTGTTTATTAAATGCATAATACAATCTATGGGATACAATGCACAATTTCTATTTTTATTTATCAAAATGTTACCGGTAATTGAAACACTTATTAAATGTTAAAATAGAATTTTAATTAAAATTTAATTTAATTAGTTTGTTAATAATTATTCGTTCACACATTAAGTAAAATATTAATGAATTCATTTTGAATTTTAATATATGAATATATTTTAATCTGAATATTGAACAGGCGTGGATCGTAGGAAGCAAGATCTTCCTCACGGTTCCTGAGTTGGGTTTATCTGCTCTCTGTAAAGATCGGTGTGAGTGTTATTTACTGAGAGTTACTCTCTCAGCTGGTATTCATTATGCTGCTCAGTGCTCCCTTAGGCCCACTCCAGTAACGCATTACCCTGAGACTCCATAAAGGCCTTCAGACACTTAGCAGCAGCGTTTATTTTAAATTACAGTCATATTTATCAATAAACTCATGGAGAAGCTCTTTACAAACTGTGGAAAGAAAGAATATGACCAGACTGAGACCACACAGATACTAACATTAGCATGAATTTAAATCATAACAAGGAATACCATGAAAACACCAATGGAAGCTGTTAAATGACAAACAAACGAGCAACATATGGTCAGTTTGGTTCACAGAATGTTCTGCACTATTCTGCAGGGCCATTTCAGGACTTGTTAGATAATGTCTGTCCTTTCATGCCTTCCTTTCAGTCTCCAAATTTAGTGACGAGGTTGAGCGCAGAAATGAACCGTGACATTAGATTTCTCCAAGCTGAACCTGGTGAAACCTTTTAAATTCTCTATTTAGACAGAGAAAGATTGACAAAAATAAAGAGGAACGAGAACAGAAGATAGTGGACTACCTTTGAGGCATATGCCTCTTTCATTATCTCAGCCCATTCGTTTGGAATGGGAAAATAAAAGGACTTCCTGGAGTTTCTTTAACTTCCTTTAGCGCATCCTCCTTAAATTGTTTTTCATTTTTGCCTACTTTTGCTTCTTATCTCTCTCCTGTCAGGTCTAGCAGGTTTTTTCCCCAAGTTGTATTAACTTTCCCTTGTTGTAGACAATATTCTCGTTAAGCGTGATTCCTCAGCAAAACGCGTCACGGGGACGGTGAATCTACGCTGCGTAAGACATTCCTGAAGAGGGCAGAGCTCAAGGGAAGGTGTGGGGAAAAATGTCATTAAGCCGGTTGGAGGTGTATTTGGTCAGCGTAATTGTGCATTTTAAAATACGTGTTATGCTCAAACTATTATACCTGAGACTCTGAATTTAATCAGAGTCATGCTAGCTTTGGGTTTGGCTCTCAGCTATGTGCCAAAACATAATGTGTAACGCCAGGGTTAACTTGTTAGACAGATTCGGAAGATGATTTTCTTAAAGTCTGTGGAAAAGATGCGAGGATTAACTTGTCAGACAGAGTTGGACGAGACCTTAAATGCACTTCTGAAACACAGTCAACTATTTTAGGAAAGAGACTTGTTGACAAACATAACAATTACTAATGATTTGTAGTCGTACTGTAACCAATTTGCTCATGAATGGACCAAAGCAGTGGAATGTTTGAGAGCATTTCTGTGCAGTGTATTTATAGGAACATTCAAATGGGAAAGAATTAAAATTAAACATTCAATTTCTTCTGTGATTCTTTGTTTGCTCTCAATCTAAGGGACAATAATATATGATCATATGATGGTTGCCCAAACAAGAAAGTAGCCTCATGCAGAGTTTCCTAAACTGGGGTTTGTGAATTGGTGAAAAGGTAACAGATACTTTTCAATAAAACCAATCAAAATAAAACACTTGAAATATGTCTAATAAAAAAATCTAAAAATCTAAATATTAAATTAAAATCTCAGAGGGTGCTTAAAGGGATAGATAGAATTTTGTCAACAATTTTTTTGTTTATTATTTTAGGTCAAAAAACAAAACAAAAGAAAATCCCACACACTACCAATACTTGCAAAATGATCAGAAACAGTAATTTATTGACAATGTTTCGGTCTCATGACCTTCATCAGGCATATTCAAACATATAAATGCGAGCTCAATCACATTAAAATGGCATCATCACTGCGGAGGACCATACTAATAACACCAAATGAATACATCATTAACTCCACTTCCTCATATAAAAAATTCACATCAAAAATATATATATTCACACACATTATAACATAACGTTTAATTGTGATTCATCATTCATGCCCATGGGTGATTGCTGCGCAGAGATTGGTCATGATGTCATTTTAATGTGATTTAGCTCGCATTTGTATGTTTGAATATGCCTGAAACATTGTCAATAAATTAGTGTTTTTGATACTTTTGCAAGTTTTGGCAGTGTGCAGGATTTTCTTTTGTTTTTTAGTTTTTTGACTTTTTTGGGTCTTTTTCTCCTACGCACCCATCTATTACCTGCAGGTGTGCGTGCGATCACTGATTGTTAGTTGATATTTTAGACACTGACACTGACAAAAATGTAGGCTTTAATGCTGTGATGTACGTCTCACCGTTTTCTCCTCTGCAGCTGTGCACGTCTCACCTTCCCAGCCCATCAGATGCTCCCAACCACTACCAGGCCGTATGTCGAGCCCTGTACGCAGAGACCAAGGAGCTACGCACCTTCCTAGAGAAGATCAAGAGTGCCAAAGAGGTAATGACCCTCATATGACACTCTTGTCTATTCATGTGTGGATCCAAAATTATCTTACAAGTACCATTACTGAGTTTTAGTTTTTGTTCCATCCATGAAACTGCATTAAAAAAAAAATCTGAAATGCACACACACACACACACACACACGCTTTATCATATTTATGTATGTATGCATACATTTCATTTCTCAGCTTTACTGAAACCACAGAACGCATTATAAGCTTACCAAATTATGTACAAACTGCTTTTTTCATTTCTTTGTTCTTCCATTTAGTTTAATTTGCTGAAGAGCTGTATTTTCAGTTCTGTGTCATTTATGCCAAAAGAGCAAGTGAAATAACAACAACAACAAAAATTTATATTAAGCATCTTACAAAGATATTGACAGGGTGACTATCAAAACAGCTGTATACATGTACAGTACTGAAAGCATGATGCTGTTTTATCAGCTTGAATAGAGTTAGTGGGCTGACAGCACAAGTGACTCATAAATAGGCTGTGGACTGTGGAGGTGGATCTAAATCAGTGCTTTATTACCCAACACATTGTCATATGCTTGTTTCATCAGGTTTTAAGAATGTAAATCTTGTGCTAATATGTTTTTTTTGCTATAGGACTTTAAGTATTCTTAGATATTCACATCTACATTTTGCATTCATAACAAGGACACCATTAAGCGATATATATTTTCTGAGGAATGGGTATATAATAATGTTTGTACACTGAGAAAAAAGGTACAAAAGCTGTGTCAGTAGTGTCTTTACCAAATTTGTTTAAATATATTTATCTTTAAGATATTAATATGCACCCTTTAGGTGTAAACAGGGTGCAAATGTGTACTTTTTAAAAAGGTACCGCCCCACTGACAGCTTTTGTACCTTTTTTTTTCGGAGAGTCTATTTTCTTTAAGTTTCTCTATATTATTTCCACTTTTCTCATTAAATGTCTGAAGTAACAACTTATTGAGACATTTGTAAAAATAAATAAAGACTTGAATGTGCCAGGCTCTTATAGCTTAAGCTTGGTAAGTTGAGCCACTTACTGTATTATTGAGATGACTGTCAAAAAGTGTTTCAGCGATTTATAAACAAACATTATTATGAAGTGTTATTGCTTCTTATGACATAGTAATATGTGCACCATCTGCAGAATTGAGATGCTATCACTGTTTAAGTCTTAAAAACAATATTTGCATATAACATGGCCCTCATACCTTCCATTGAATGCATGTCTTGAACACCACACAGAGACTGAATGTTCCCATCAAGTCATGCAGAAACTTTTTTTTTAAGAGATTCGTTCTGACATTTCAGTTGTCAATTATGAACAGCTTTACCTGCCAATACTTGAAGACATTTCATTATTAAACCGCATCAACTGCTTAGTGTGCCATAGACATTTTTTTTAAATCAAATATTTGTTTTTTATACAAAGCAACATAAGTCCAAAACACCTGTAATTACATTGTGCATTTGAAATGAATAATATATTATGTATTATATAGAGATATTACAGTGTTGTTTTATTACTGCTTTGAAAAAACACTGTCCCTGTTCAGAATTCAACAAAAATGTATTATTTTCTTGAGTTGTGTAACACTAAACTTAACAAAGGTTTGTAAGAATCTGTTTATAAGGGGATTGCTCTGTGATCGCCTAGTCAGACAGTGTTTAGTCCTCTTTAGTACAGAGTGAGCTGTTTAAACTGTAACATGTAATCAAGTGGCATGTGAACACCATGTAATATGAGCCTTATCCCATTGAATGTGTTCTTTCTCTCAGAGGCATTAGTTTGCATTAACCTGCTTTCTATAGTGTAGCTCCTAATCCAGCAGCACCAAGTGGCACTGGGTGGAGGTCACATGTCGGTGGCTGAAACAGGAGCAGCTGTCATGGGTCTTGGAACAGGTCTGCTCAGTCCTGAACCAGAATCTAGTCCTGTTACACCTGCACATTCTAAATAAATACTACTTTTCACATCTTAATAATAACATTATCGAGGTACATATTACTTGCGAGTAATAGAAGTATGAGAATTAGGATGCAGCCTAGATCAACTGCTCAGTTGAATATTACGGACAGGTTTGTTAGGTCAAGGTTAGAACTAAACACTGCAGCATAGCACTCTTCCAGAATGTGGATTAAGTAATCACCCCTGCTTTAGAGGAAAGGAGTGCAGAGAGCGAGTGAAAAGGGGCAGGAAAAATCAGTTGTGCGGTTCTTTTGATCTTCGCCAGATTGACAGAATAGTCTCGCTCCGATGATTCAGAGAGTCTACAGTTATTTTTTTCCCCCTGTGTCTGTGTTTCTTTTTCTTTCTCATGCATGAATAAAATGTTCCTTTTTGGCTTGTGTTTTGTGATGCAGCACAGTTGTGTTTGCTTTAAGAGATCAGACTGTTTCTGCTCAGATATAATTAGCTCTGTGTGTGTGTTTCTGTTCATTCATGCTAAATCTGCATCAGGGCAGGGTAAACCCTAGAGGGGACACACGTCTCTGCTTCACTTTGAGTTCTTCTGAGGGAGACTGCAAGCTCACTAAGAGATTTAATAAGCAATCCAGGCAGCAGCAAAAGAATGATTTATTGTTCTGACCATAAGCCTGATTTACATAATTCGAAGGCTATGCTGAAAAAAAATCCTAATTTAATCATACACAATTTCATTTGTCCTGTGATGGTAAATCTAATTTATTTTGCCATGAATGTCAAACCACTCAAAACAAACAAGATGAGAATATATTCTTGGCTGACGTTTACTGAACACGTTTTGTAATTTGTCAATTAACCAGTGCAGATGAAACAACCATTGTGTCTATCATATATGCCGTTGTCCCAACTTCAACCCTGTGTGGAAATGACCTTTTGCTAGTGGATCAGTGGGTGTGGCTGAAGTGCAGACTAGCTGCGTATTGATCAAGCCTTAATGAGAGTGAATCGGTTTACACACAAGCCAGACCCACGATGGATAAAGCGACATTGACTTTTTTCTTATTTGACCCCAGACTGAGGACAATCTATGTTGTTTTACATATCCAACACCAAAGAAATGCCATCTTTATAAATAGATTGATGGATGGATGGATGGATGCATGCAGGATCTAAATGGCCTCTGGTCCAAGACTTAATACTAATCTTTTTCTATCTTTTTCTTTTTCAGAATTTGCGGAAGATGGAAGGAGAAACAGAGGAGCCTGTCAGAGACCTGAATGAGCTGCAGAATGCTGACTGGGTGAGAGCAGTTCCCCTGAGCATAACGGTGCTGAATGCATTCAGACTGTGCGCTGTTGGTTCAGGACAGTCATAAGCCATGGCTAACTATGTGTTGTGTATATTTTCCACAGGCACGGTTTTGGGTGCAGGTGATGAGGGACCTGAGACACGGTGTGAAGCTGAAGAAGGTCCAGGAGCGTCAGTATAACCTTCTACCCATCGAGTTCCAGCTCACGCCTTATGAGATGCTCATGGACGACATCCGCTCCAAACGCTACAAACTTCGCAAAGTCATGGTGAGCGTGCACATGTATAAATGAATCCTGGGTCATGTCAGCATCTATGATCAAAATCTGTTTTTGAATTTCTCCATGAACACACAAGCATGAGTCATTTTTCCCTTTGTACCAACAGTGCAGTCGCACATTGCAATTCACCTTTATTGCTGTTTGTTGCAGAGATCATAAACCACAACAGTGTTTACTTTGCTTATCAGAAATCAAGCAGGCTTATTTCTGAAGCTGCAGGATAGAAAAAGGTTTTATAGGGTTGAACTGGATCAAGTGAATGACACTGAAATCAGTAAATCAAGATGGCTTGAGGTTACGGTTTAGAAATAGACATATAAGGCTGCAAAACTTTCAGAGAGATGCCACGTCAGAGTCAACACCTTACATGATAGGCCATTTTGAATTGAGTGAGGTAATAGGTCAATTTTTGTTCACCTACCACACCTTTGCCTCCAGTTATTAATGCATAGACAATAGCTGTCATTGATATTATTTTGATGCATTCTTTAGACAGGACACGCATTTGAAATGCGTCCTTTGCATTCTTTCAAATGACACAGACTTTAAGTTTTAGTTCACTGGCAACATATCTAAGATTTGACCACTGCTGTGCCTTCTTTCTGCTGTAGGTCAATGGTAACATTCCTCCGAGGTTAAAGAAGAGTGCTCACGAGATCATACTGGAGTTCATTCGCTCCAGACCTCCACTGAATCCTGTGAGCATGAGAGCATACACAAATACGCTTACCTTTGGTCATATGTGAGCTGGAGTATCTTTAAACTGATGCAGATCAATTAATACAAATGTCACCTATTAACACAAACCTGTTAATCATTGTGCATGTGTATGTTTGAATGTGCTTTAAGGTTTCTGCTCGTAAGCTAAAGCCTCATCCTCCAAGACCTCCCAGTCTTCATGAACGTATCCTGGAAGGGATCCGGTCGGAGAGAAAGCTCAGGCCCGTCTCACCTGATATGATCCGTAGGAGTCGACTCGGTTAGTGCACTTTATCACACTTGCTCTCATAAACACACAGACACTTATTCATTCATGCACATCATTTACCTAAAAACCTAAGCTGGGCAAATATAA
>NW_015659919.1:1509767-1607587 GCF_001515625.1 Sinocyclocheilus rhinocerous | reverse complement strand
TAGCAATTATTATTAATAATAATATTAATTTTAATCTTATGTAGGCACATTTTAAGCATAAACGTATGCATAATCAAAAGATTTTTAAGTTTTAAATGTGGAAAATATTGCACATAATTATAAATAGTTTATAATAATACTACTACTAATAATAATACAAATAAATTATTGTTGTTGTTGTTGTTGTTGTTGTTGTAGTACACTTTTTGTTATCATTGTACAATAATAATAATAATAATAATAATCATTTCAATAATCAATAATAATAATCAAACCTTTGTTAATCATTATAAAAGATTAAGCACAAACATTTTCGCATAATCAAAAGGTTTTTAAGATCTTGATAAACATTTTAATCAAATTTAACCAAATTGTTCAAGTATGTCCAAGTTTTTGACTGCTAGTGTTTACTTTAACACTGCATAGACACCTTGTCTATGTTTATTATCCTGTGCACAAATATTTTTCCAAATGCATTCTGTTCATATTCAGTATACATTGTTTATTTTAAATAGCTTGTATTTACACTCAAAGCCAGCTTCATGTTGTGTTAGTTAACCTATATATCAGGTATATCAGTCATGTGGAAGAAGGTGAGTATGTGTTAGAGATTGACCTCAGGTCATGTCAGACAGCAGTGCAGATGTGTGACAGTGTGTCAATCTCATGCATGGCTGCTTGTGCTACACTCAACCATTTGTTCACTAACAGTGTCTGTAGTACAGCCCTGTGTCTCTAACTGCGCCGCCCATTTGATTTACAGCTGTAAATCTCTAATTACATTTCTCACCTTGGATTGATACTGTATGTTTTTAAAAACATACATCCACATTGTTACACGCCATTTGATTCTTGTACTGTACATCAAAGCCATTGACATTTACAAGGTTATAGAGAAGGTACTTAGTCTTAATAGTGGATTTGCCCTGAGATTTGGTCTCATAGCGGTATTTTGCTGTAGGATTCAATAGTTAAAGATTGTGAGGTTTACAGCTGAACGTGCACTTGTACATAAAGACCTCTAGGCTGTTTGTGTGGATGATTGTACAGTTACACAACCACAAATCTGGCAATCATTATATCGGACTGAATGTGATCCATGTTGGATAAATGTCCCAGATTTGAGTCGGTTACAGCAGACTTCATAAAGCTTAAGGTTTGCGCGCATGTATTATCAGTTTGTGTGATGAAAAGAGTCTGTTGTTTCCTCCAGCTGCCTAAAGAGACAAAGTTCAGTGTCTACAGTCTATAAACCTTTAAAACCTAAAGGAGATTAACATAAATATCTATCGTATGTATTATGTGATTAGTTGGACTTTACTTCAGTGTATTTATTTTTCTCACATTTTTACTATTACATTATAAATAAATAAATTTTTTCGTTCTTGATCCTAAAGTAGTATAAGACGTTAATTGTATTCCATTGGTTGTGTGAATGTGATATACATTATATGTTGTCAGAAAGCTTCATCAGTCCTACCTTTTGTAATGTGAATTGTACTGTAGCTTTGCCAGTTTTACCTGTGCTGTATAGTGGTTGTTCAGTATGAAATGATAAAAATAACATTTATTCTTCCTTGATCCTAAAAGAAATTACCTGTTGTTTGGCTGCTTGGTTGTTGAATTGTGTTCCTGTTTATTAATGGAGTTACAGAGCAGCATTCTTTATAGCTAACATTAAATGCATTAACATTTAATGCCTTGTTTTAACCCATGGCTTTATTTATCTTCTCCTCCCTCTCTCTTCATCCATAACCTCTGCCTCTTCCTCACAGTAATGCGCCCACTTAGCATGTCTGTCAGTTTTGACTCATCAGGTAAAGACTTCACTGTGGCTTTACCGCTTTCAGCTCACTGACCCTGTGGCTTCTGTGTTTGTGCCAGACCCCTGTAGTGGCTCCTACCCTCATGTCACGCTCCTCTGGTGGTGGGGTTGTGGCATTGAACCTGTTAGTCCATAGAGGAGGAAGGGGACAAGGCAGTGCCTCCAGTCTTGAAGAAATCCCTCTTACATTAACATGACAGCATGTCTGTGGATTGAATTCTTCAAACATTACTTATTTAGTTAGGGTTAGAATATGCCACACAACTTTTGCTCTTGATTTTGTTCACAGATTTTTGGTCTGGACGAGTCAACAGTGGAGATTTTGGACCTGTCAGAATTGACAGATTTATAGAAAATCGTGTAGTGTATGATAGGCACAGACTTTGATTGTTTTTAGCTTCAGACTATTTCAACCTGTCGGAGAGAGTGTTGTAATTGTTAAAAACAGAATTAGATTAGTTGTCTATTGTATTAAAAATAGAATTATATTATTTAAATAAATAAAGAGAAAGTTCAAAGGAACTAAGAAATAAAAAATAAATAAAATAAAAAATAAAAGAATTTTAAAAATGAAAAGAATTCAAAGAAATAAAATATCAGTTTTAAATGAAAAAACTAAACTTAAAAAAACAGAAATGAAATTTAGATTGAAGTACAAAACTGAAATAAATGCTAAATAGAAATATAAAAAAACTAATACAATGATAAAAGGACATGACAAAATCGCTAAAAATGAAAACTGAGAATAAAAAAAATATTCAAATATGTTCAGATTTTGAAAATTGTGTACTGTATTCCAGTTTCAGGATAACTTTCCATAAAATCTAGCTATGATATCAGTTATTCCAATAGGTTTACGGCTAACCAGGTAAGCCACATTCAAATAAAAACATTCAAATCAAGAGGATAAATCAAAGATTTTATAAGCTTTTCTGTGAGCAATGGCTTTCAGCAGGGCCGGATTTACTCATAGGCATTCTAGGCACGTGCCTATGCTTGCTCATGCAGGGGGGGCCCAAACACGATGAAGAGATATATAATATTTTTGTTATACTATGGGCTATCTACAACAGTAAAAGAACCAAAATCCCAGAAGACATTGAGCAAATAAATATAACAAACAATAGGGTAAAAATGACAAACTATTTCCATGTCTTCAACCTTTTTTATGTACGGAAATCACGCTTTCTTTCTCCCAGTCTCTCTCACACACGCACACACATAGACATGCCAATTTGTTTGAATTCTCAAACAAATTAAGAACCTACATTCGATTTTTATTGACTGAACGCAAGTGCTTATTGCGATAGAAAACACTGTAACGGTTTCCACTGATTAAGAAATATTTTTGTTTGCTTGGGTGGTAATATTAGGCCTATTATATTAATAGGGAAGGGGGCCCCAAAAATTATGTCACGAAAAGAGGTAAATCCGGCCCTGGCTTTCAGTCAAATCCGTTCAATTGTAGATGCTCTTCCATGTTTGTAGCCAACATTAATACATATAGTGATGGTTGTTAAGATTGGTTGGATAAGACTTGCTGTGGCCTGTGAATGGAAGAGACAGTAAGATGGTTTGTGGACTTCTTAAACTCTCATGCCCTGGTTCTTATTGTAATTCTTAATGACCAGAAGATATGCCTAATAGAATTTGGTCATATTATATACCATATTTAATTTGATGCCAAGTTTTAAAACCCTTTATTTTAGTTATGTTCACACTGACAGCAATTTGCAACAACTTAAAGTAATTAATCTCCAACGAGAGTTGAATTACTCCAATGATTTCTGAAGACATTGCTGAGAGCCAGCTCAGCTTTCATTCAAATGAGAAGCAATGCAGATTTAATCACTGTCAGTAATTAATGAATAAAGCCGTTTAAGCAGACTGTATTTCCTTCCCTTTCCCTTTTGTTGTATAAAAAAAGTCATACATTACGATTTATAGTTTTTAATGTAAAGTAATTGCTGCTAGCCTCAAATATGGCTGCTTGCCCTGGACTTTCCTCTGTATGTCCTCCTGCTACTAAACCGCACTGTTCTTTCCACCTCCGTATCCCACAAATCCTCTGTCCAGTATGGCTGCTGCTTCTGTGTGGCTGAACCGCGCTTGTGCTTCTGTGTGCTGGTGTCACAGAGCTGCTGATTAATTTACCTAAGTGTAGTTTACACTCGTATATTGGCTTACTGTGTGAATGTCAGGTATAGAAAGGCCTGTTTTGTGCTCTTGGAATCATATTGAAGAATATGTTCCTTTCTAGGCGCAGGCAAAAGTATGAGCACCCCACAGGACTTGTTCCGAAGCTCAGGTAAAGTATTCCTGACGCAAGCATGACTTACACATCGCTCCCTCACGCCTCCGAGCCCAGTGTGAGAGAAATGCCTGGGTTCTGAGAGCTCGAGTATGAATCAAACACAAACTGTATGGGTGAACAGCAGAGCTCGCAGAATTCATTTCTGAATGAGGATTAGTCTAGTTTAAGAAGGGTTATGTAACTGTGGGTCTGCAGGCATCAATATTTAATATGCTGCAATGTTTATTTTTATACTCTGTCCATCTAAGTTCTATAAATATCTCACTTGAGCCTCAAATGACCAGGAATATTACTTTTTAACATAGTACATTTGTTTTCTTAATATAGAAAGGATCAGTATCTGTAGTATAGCGATCTTTATTTTCCTAAATGTTCTGATTGTATTCTATTAGTTTTGTGAAAATTTCATACATCACATATGTAGTTTAAGTCTGTGTGAGACTTTTTAGGGTGTTGTGCAAAAGAGATTTACACTACAGTTCAAAGGTTTGAATTAATACTTTTATTCAGCAAGGATACATTAAAGTTTATAACATGTTATTAATGTTGCAAAATATTTTCTTTAAAAAAGCTGCCCTTTTTACTTTCTATTCATTTTAAAAAATCATGGTTTCCACAAAAATAGTAAGCAGATGTTTTCAACATTGATAATAATAATAAATGGAGCAGCAAATCAGCACATTAGAATGATTTCTGAAGGATCATGTGACACTAAAGACTGGAGTAATGATGATGAAAATTCTACTTTGTCATCACAGGAATAAATAAAATGTTAAAATATATTAAAATTAAAAAATATATTTTAAATTATAATATTTCACAAAAATGTTTTATTTATTTATTTATTTGCAGTATAAGATAAGAAGCTTTTGAACAATAGTTTATTTAAAGATCCAACAGAAAGTAGGTTATTTGAGCCTAAATGGTCAGATTGGATTTGAAGTCTCTTTTGTAGTCATTTGAGAAATATATTGTGTTACTAGCTGTGTCTGAATTCACCAATTAGTGAACTAAGTGGCATTTGCTATGTAGTCACTTACAACAAGTGAGTGAACCATTTCTTTCACAGTATATCCATGAACGTGTAAATACAGTAACCACAATGAGATGCCATGATGAACAAAACCTCCAGTTTCTGTCCTCACTTTCCACTTTCCACTTTGGAAAGTCCTCAGCTCTTGCAGAGGAACGTTTCTTAGCATCATGCTGATGCTTAAGTCGTTACTGTGGCAACCAGTATAGAAACAAGGAGATCCAATTTCAACAGTTCCAATTTGACAGTGCAAACAGTCAGTAATCAAGATCAGTAGACTTGAAAAACAGTTTGTAGTTGGGTGCAGTGTAAACAAAGCATAATTTTTGCTGTCCTGATTGGTGTCTGATTATGTCCATATTGTCCACCCGCACACAGACTTTCCTGACGGACACCGAAAGTTGGCTGTCAGCACACTGTCCCTGGCCAGTGGCACGTCGCCAGCTCGGAGCCCCGTAAACGGTGTAGCCGGAGGTCAGCCGCTGTCCCAGAGAAAGAGGTTGCTCAAAGCGCCTACGCTGGCTGAGCTTGATAGCTCCGACTCGGATGTGAGTGGGTTTTATATCTTCTATATTGCAAAAACCCTGCCGAAATATTCAAAAAGACAAAATACGATTGTTAACCGTCTCTTTTTCCTACTGTAGGAGGAACAAAACACTCGGACGTCTGACAGCAGCTCCAGCGTATCCGCCTCTCTGGTTGAGGACACGTCTCCAGAGTCCGTCATGGCCAAAAAAAGTAAGACCCGTCTTGAAATATCCAGAACTTTTTATTCAGTCCAATGAAAACCTGTCACTGACTGACAGTTCTTCTTCACCTCAATTTTTGTCTTCCACTTTGTCTTTTCCCAGCTCCTCCGCAGTTCCTGCCCATATCTTCTACCCCTCAACCTGACAAACGCATCGCTCCACAGAGGAGGCACTCCATAGAGAAAGAAGATCCCACCAGCGTACGGCCTTTCCTGCCTCCGTCTCGCCAGAACTCCAAATCTCTGGTAACTGCAACAAAACCTTCCTTTAGCTCCATGCTTCTGCCTACAAAGTTGTTTTTCCTTGTTGAACAAATCCCGGGACAGTAAATGAGGGTAATTTAGTGTTGGGCGGTCAATTGGCTGCAGGCTGTGGTCACACTTAACTGTCCTGAGTCTTGTGAAGGTATAATTAGATTCTCAGGATTCTGTCTAGTGCTGCAGCACTGCAGGTCTTTAGTGTGGAGAGAGAGAGAGAGGGAAATAAAGAAGAACTTGTGCTTTCATTTTCAATTCAGAAGCCTAATCAAAGGCTAATCTATGGCATACAGCAGTTTTTAATGTCATTCACATTCACACATTGACGATACAAGGAAACATTTTCAGTGAATAATGACTCGAATATCTTAAAAGAAGGGCAGTCTTGATAGATTACAGCTTGTTTTTGACTAAATCTTACATGAAGCTTCATTTATGAAGAACAGACTACTTCCGATTTAGACTGTATTTGGTCTTGCCTAAAAGGACTGTAACTGATCAATGTTGATTGCAAAACCTCTGAGGTCTTTGAACGGTTGTAAATGTAATAATCACAGAGCTCTTACAGGACAATTATTCTTAAACATTTCTAGATAGCGAGCGATACTGTAGTTTTATTGCAGTATAGATAGAGAGCTGTAACCGCTCTGCTTTCCTTGCCTGCCTTACACTGAAGCTCTCTTCGGACAACAAGGTAAAGCACACCATATTCCACATTCTCATGCCCACAGATTCTGGTACATTATGTTGGAGGAGTCATTTCATCACTATTTCGTCTGCAGTGGCTTTATCGGTCTTCCAGCAGGGCGGTTGCTTCATGTGTGTGTTGCACAATGTTGCATGGCCAGTAGGGAAAGCTGCTGAAGGAAATGGCCCACACTTAAATCACTTCAGTTACCCGTCATCAGAATGGTTTATGATCGAACGGAAAAACAGCTTCGCTCAACAAACTTCCTCCTTTTGAATCATGCACAAGTTATGTGCATCATTCAAACAATGCTAGATTTAGATAAGTAAGATTTAGATAAGAAGGTTTAATAAGTACGGAATAGTGCAGAGATAGCAGGTCAAATTTGCTAAATAATAATCATAATAAATAGTTATTATATTATATTTATTATATTATATTTAGTGCTGTCAAACGATTAATCGCATCCAAAATAAGTTTTTCTTTACATAATATGTGTGTGTGTGTGTGTGTGTGTTTATTATGTATATATAAATACACACACACGTGCATGTATACATTTAAGAAAAATGTTATATTTCTATATTAAATATATTTATGTATATGTAAATATATGTAATGTAAATATTTTCAAAATATATTCTGTATGTGTGTGTATTTATATATACATAATAAATATACACAGTACACACATATATTATGTAAAGAAAAACTTATTTTGGATGCGATTAATCGTTTGACAGCACTAATTATATTATATTATATTATATCAGTATTATATCAGAAATATCAGTGAAGAGTGATGCCTCATTTTCTTTTTCTTTCTTTTTTAAATTTATAATTTATCAATTCAATTAAAGATGTCCTGTCTGCTTTTTTAAAATAGTTTTTTTCTGAGCTTTGTCATTTTTTTAAATTAAATTTTTTTTTAAATATTGGCTTAGTGTTTGTTATATTTAGATAATATCTAAATCGTCGGTCATATTATATTATTTTATTTTAGATTAGATCAGATCATATTATATTTGTATTTGAAATACCAATGGAGAATGATGCCTCATATTTTTTTTTATTATTATTTATCATCAATACAATTAAAGCTATTCCTTGCTTTTTAAAAATAATTTTCAGTGAACTTTTTCCTTTTTCTGGTTTCTTTTTTAATACTATCTTAGACTTTTTGTCCCTTTAGAATATTTTTTACAGCATTTATTTAACATTTACTTATTTGTATAACATTTAGGGAGTATCAGTGACACTTTTTGTTTTTGTAAATGAAACTATACAGCAGTTATTTTCCAACAAATGCCAAAAAAAAAAACCCAATGTTGTTTTCTTTGGTCAGGCTCACGCACTAGGCAGCGGTCGTGCGGTACGTCCCATCAAACTACATATTACTGATACTAACACTGGGTGACAAGGGGCATAAAAGCCAATATGAGTCTCTTATTCTGTAGTTCACAAGACATGATGTGTCTTTTTAATAATAGTTAAGGTGCTTGAAGGTAAGAATTAGAGAAGTATTGGCTTTTATATGTGCTTGAATCAGTGTGACCTTTAAAGTTGGGTAAGGACTAGTCCTGGGGCGCCGTGCATTGTTTTAGCACAGAGCATGAACATTTCTACTCATCCTTATATGCAAATTTTGCCTGACCTATAGAGGTGAAACTTGCATAACGACATAAACAGACAGTTTACCATTCCTCATTAATGAATTAAATGTTCAGCTCTGTCTCCATTGCCATTGTGTTGTGGGTTCTGTTGTGTGTTTTGTTTGGCAGAAGGTGTAACCATTATCGCGATCTAGCATGTAATGGTTTTTCCATCCCTCATTCTCGGGTGTGACAGCATGGCATGTTTAAATATGCAGTGTATACTTGGCATGTTTGTGAAAGTGATATGTTGGTTTCAGGAGGAGTTCTGCTACCCTGTCGAGTGCCTGACTTTGACCGTAGAGGAGGTGATGCATATCAGACAGGTTCTTGTTAAAGCAGAGCTGGAGAAGTTCCAGCAGTATAAAGACGTCTATAATGCGCTAAAGAAAGGAAAGGTAAATGTACTCTTCACATTCATTGCCCACTCTACATGTATAGCACTATATACATTAGCCCAAGCTTATGTTTTGGGATTGTCTTCTTGTTTGGAGCACATGATGCTGTCTATATAAGCAGCTCACTAGGTTTTGAACATGCTAGGTGTGTAAGCAAGTGTTTGATTGTGTAACCCTTCCTCTCAGCTTTGCTTCTCATGTCGGACGAAGAAGTTCTCGCTCTTCACCTGGTCCTACACCTGCCAGTTCTGTAAGAGGTGGGTGGAGATTCTCATTTCAGACTTGAAATGAAGAAAGTAAAGTGATGTGCAGTGGAATCATATTTTTTCTTCTTTTCTTCTCACAGGCCTGTTTGTTCACAGTGCTGTAAGAAGGTAAATGTTACGTCCTTACCTTATGTTCACCAAGGCTGTATTTATTTGATCAAAAATACAGTAAAACAGTAAATAATATTACAATTTAAAGTACATGTTTTGTATTTGAATCGGTTTTAAAATGTAATTTATTCCTGTGATGCAAAGCAGAATTTTCAGCAGAATTTCTCCAGTATTCAGTCACATGATCCTTCAGAATTATATTGAAACATATTATCAATGTTGAATTTTTTTTTGATGAATAAAAACAGCTTTTATTTGAAATAGAAAGAAATCTTTTGTAACACTTTAAACACTGACTTTTGATCAATTTAATGCTTCCTTGCTTAATAAAAGTATTAATTTCTTATTGACCCCAGACGTTTGAACAGTAGTGTGCTTTTTTCACTTTGCTAATGACCTCATGCCCTCTCATCTCAGATGAAGTTGCCCTCCAAGCCCCATGCCAGCCTGCCCATCTCCTCTCTGGGCCCCAGCATCCTGCCCAAAAAGGAGTCTGCAGCGTCAGCCGCGACAGAGAAGCCCTCCTCCACATCCAGCCACAAGCGTCACAGCCTTCAGCGCACAATGTCCAGGTGAGCTTCACAAATGATGAGAGAGTCTGTATCGTTTGTACCAGGATTCATAAGGGAGATGCAGAGGGTTTGAGAGCATTAAAACAAGCATTAACATTAAAATAAACAAATGGGACTGTTTGTGAGAATGTAGTGTCATTTTCACATTCATATAATTTCCAACATTTTGGTGGACCAAAGTCTACAACATTTCACCAGAATTGCGCCAGAATAAAAGCTTGAATTTGAAATGTTAAAAGCTCAATTGTTTGAGCCAGTGTTATTTTGCTATCATTGAGATACTATACAGCATTTTATAATTTGAATCCGTTTTTATTTTTGTATTTTCTGTTTTCATTTTAATTTGAGTAATTTTGTGTGTTTGTCATTTTTATTAGTTTTTAAAAATATGTCTGATTTCTTTATTTCCATTTTAGTTGTAGCTATTTTAGTACATCAGAATAAACGAAATAAAAAAGAGCAAGATTGCTTTGGCAACTATTTAAATAACATATTATATTACAATATTTATTATAAAACATTTCATTTCAGTTAACTTTATTTTAAAATAATAAAAATGTTTTTATCATGCTTTTAGTTTTAGTTAACTATGATAACCCTGGTGTGAATGTTTGAAAGCGAAAAATTTAGGACATACATATTAGTATTATAACTTGTAGTGTAAAATTAAAATTTTATTACATTTTCTTTATTTTACACTACAATTGTAATTCACAGCGACAATGTTTCTGTCTTAATTTTTTTGAATTAGAGGTAAAACATTATTAGTATTATTATATTACATTATATTATATATTAAATTTAATTGGGTACCTAAAACACAAGAATATAATGTAGACCGAAACACAACTAAAAAGAGGATTGAGGTCACTTTAAAGTTCAGATACAAAGTTAAATGTTTATCATATCACAGTTGATATATGACAAAATAATCAAGTCATGCAGCCCTTTATATAAATAAAACTCAAATAAACAATCAAATAAAACCCTTACTAAAAGTTTTACTCTCATTACTTGTTTTTACTTTACTTGCATCAGAGAACCGTAAACATGTAATTGTGTCATTTAAATGATTGAAATATTTAATACTTCAAATCAAATTGGGTTCTAAAGGGTTCAGCTGACAAAACAGTTTGTGAACTCTTGATCTGTAGCGTGGTAATGGCTGCCAGGAAGATAATTTCTTGTGACGATTCCTCTCTCAGATCATCAAAGCACGCTGAGCGCTCGTCCTCCAAAGATGGGCTGGAGCTGCCGGAGCAGTTCACAGAGGACTGGAGCAGCATGGAGGTCTGCGTGGACTGCAAGAAGTTCATCAATGACATAATCAGCAACAGCAGGCGCAACCTGACCACCAAACGTGCCCGGCTGCACCGCAGGACCCACTCCGTCTACATGTCCAACACCAGCTCTTCCAACTACAAACCCTCAGAACGAACTATCAAAGAGGTTTAGGATGTTACATACTGTATGAAAAATACGCCCACTTTTGTTAGCTTTGTAACGTTCCTTCAATACCACTTCTTTTCCATTTAAAAAGTGCCAGAGGTGAAGGAATAAAGCCGTCCCTCTTCCAGCATGAGTCCTTAAGCACCAGCCTTCTCAGGAAAAGGTTTCTTCTGTGATTAAAGCTTTGGAATGTAGTTTAACACACTTTAAATTGACTTTGACCAGACTTTTCTCAAATGAACACAGAATGAAATGACAGTGTGATAAAAGATATCGCAAGGCTGCTTTGATCACTGAAAGACACAAGGCCTGAATGTACATTTTTCAATGGAGCTCAATTGTATGTGAATAGTTGCTGAATGCTCAGCCTAAATGTAAATAGGCATCCAAACTGACTTATTTTCCCCTTTTACGAAGTACTAGTCGATTGCTGAAAGACCAAGAGACTGTAGATTTATTCAGCCTCCGCAACAATTCAAGATCAAGTCTTACCAAATGTTTTTCTGATTGTTTGTTAAAATTGCTGCTGTGATTGTGACGTGATCCAAACGAATGCCGCTTTAGATAATTACAGAAAGTACTTACAGATAAATATATTTTTCCTGTCTGATGGCAGTGTTTTTGAGATTTTAGTCAAAGATGAAGGTCAAGAAGTGTTTTTTAAGAGCGGATGCTGAAAGCTGTAGTGTTTCTTAAAGTAGTGATCGGCTGTGCCAAACAAATCTCCACTATCTGAGCAATATGTGTCTTGGACCTGATGTACATAGTCAATAACATTTACCGGAGATGGTGACGGCCCAAAGGGGGGAAGCCAGTTCTCTCTTTTATATAGGAAGTGACTTTTGTAGGATATGTTTATGTACATGCTGTATATCCGAATCTCATCTGATCCACTTATCTATTAAAATAGGCTCTATTGTTATAAAGTGCTGATTTATATGATTAATAATGATTATTTTATTTTTCAGTGTCAAATGTTGCTTTCTTTTCATGTTCACTCAACAACTACAAATATTTTGTTATTTTTCAGCTGCACATTTATTTTGACGTCTTAAAACTTTGTAAATTAATTTATAATATATTATTAATTACCGTTCTGTGCAATGAAACACCCCAGGAGACTTTAAATATGAAGGTACTGAAGTCGTGTCAGGGTTTTTGGAAGGATTGTTTCTGTTTGTCCTTAAATTAAAAGAAAATACACACACACTTGGTATATGGTATACAGGCCTGTTCTTTTGTTTTGTGCAAAACTGACTGTACTGCCTTCCTCTGAAGAATGATTGGTGTGCATGATGAAATCTATGATTTTAAAAAAAAAATAAGAACTGAATTGCCAATAAATAAAGCATCAAATTTGAATATTTGAAATTGAATTTGATTTTATTTCACACTCCTCATCAGAACTGCATTGATATGCCAATGAAGAATTTTGTGCTTGCATTTATCTCATATGATGAAGATAACATTACTATGATGTATTAAAACATTTAAATTAGATACCCCAATGGAGCCATAAAAAAAGGCCTATCATCTGTGAGGATGTTAAGGACACCGGCAATTTAACATTATTTGCAAATGATATGAGATGTATTTAAGCTTCAAAACAATGCAAACTTCTCTACATATTCATGCCTTAACATGTAGCCTTTAATAATAGCCACATAATGTTTTTGTGACAAACTTATGGAGGAATAGACCAGGTTATACAGTGCGTTTAATGGATTGTACTGTTATTTAACAACAGATAGATTATTCAGATGACAAAAGTTTTAAATTTTAAATTGTGAGCTTTGAAATTTACGTAATCTAGTACTTTGATATAGTGTCATTGTAAAGACTAGTCTATCCCTCATAATCTCGTTTTTACCCGCGTTAAATTCAATATGGCGTCTAACCTGAGGCCTGTTGTATGGTTTCTAGGGTCTTTGGACGTTTGGCTTTGAAAAAAACTAAACTAAAGATTTCTGCTTATGATTTTGACATTTGACTGTCTAAATAGAGGTGAATGCTTGTCCCAAACTAGTGGGAAAGAGACAGAACTGCAATTCTCCACTAGAGGGCAGAAAAACATCACTTTCAACAGCTGACTAAAACTTCTGGCAAATTCCACATTTCTTAAACGGTTATGTATCATTTATATTTACATTTATTCATTTAGCAGACGCTTTTATCCAATGCGACTTACAATTGGGAATACATCAAGCGATTCATCTTAAAGAGGCAAATAGACACAGGAAGTGCTCGTGATACCAAGTTTCAAGCGTTGTTCAAATAAGTACAAGCTAGACAGGGAAAGATTAAAGAAAGGAAAAAACAAAGGGGTTATTTTTTTTTTTTTAGGATGAAGTCAAATAGTGACGAAAGAGATTAATTTTCATCTGTCGCTTGAAAATTGTCAGGGAATCAGCATTCCGGATAGGGTTTGGAAGATCATTCCACCAGCCAGCCAGCCATGTATCATACATAATCGCTCTGTAATGTTAATAAAAATCGTGTTAGTAATTAAAAATCTCTCGTTCCTTCTAAAAAAAAAGTAATTTTGAACAAAATAAATAATTATTAGTATAGTACATGTTTTTTTCTGCACATGTTGTGTGTGGTAAACTTTGTTCAGTTGAAGATTCTGTTAGGTCATCCCGGCCCAGGAGGACAGATTTGATATCATTACGTCATCGCGAATGACGTCAGTACGTTAGGGCGTAAAATAACAGATGAACCGGTTTTTTTAACCGGTTTATTGAAACGAACTGTCCGAAAGAACCGGTTCGCGGAAAAGAACCGGACTTCCCATCACTATGACAAACTGCTTCATTGTGCACTTTGACCCTGCTTGTGGCTCCTTTTCCATTACATGAGCAGAACATGGTGGTTATTGTAAAATGTTTGTGAAAAATTTAGTAAAATTATTAGTTTATTTATAAAATACTGATTTTTATGAGCTGTTTTCGTTCATTTCAGATATGCATAGCAATACCCATGACATTCAGATCAGAAATACAATTGCACAACAACGTAATATGTCCAAAATACAGTGCATAATTACTTAAAGTCTCAATATTTTACTTTTGATTTTTCTACTTCAGTTTAAAAAACACCACTTATCAATAAACTTCTGAAGACTTTTTTCAAAAGGCCTAATTACATAGATCATGCCGACTTATTTGCAAACAAACACATTCCCGCTGAGGTTCAGCTGAAATGGTTCAGCTTAATGGGTTTGAGTCTATGAGAGTGGACTGTATACTGAGATGATAGTGGCAAAACAAGCCTGTCCTGCAGTCTGATTGGTGGTTCCCATGACAACAGTTGTCAGAGGCTATCTAAGCTTGAGGGGTGTACTTTCTATCTAAAAGCTTGGGGCTAAAGTTAGTGGTGAGTTTTAGCTCCAGACCAGCTGTGCTTCCGATTATGCTGCCTCTCCCGCGGTCAGGCCCCTTTGTTATGCTCAGTATGTAGGCTAGTTGTTTACTTCTTGTTGCGTCCTGAAATGACAAAGTGCAGTGAAAACTAAGCTGAATCGATCCGTTTTAGAAATGAATAGCTTAGAAACCCTTCAATATTTCTTTCATTCAGTAGTGCAATTCAATAGAAAAACAGAGATGTCTTATATACCTCATTTTTGGTTTAATCATGAAAGGTAAGGTCAGCAGGCACAAAGTAAACCGTTTCCAAGCAGCATTAAATACTAGGAGGCAATGGACATCTTGACTGAATGTATCTTAAGTGATGTCAAGGCTCTTCAAGCCCATATTTTTTATTTGATAATGGAGTTTGTGGACAAGAAAACCTCTTCAAACCATAAGCAAGTGCACTTTGAGATCAACATAATGCAGCAAACACAAATCATTGCTAACAAGCACTTCCTGTTTCTGATTGGTGGTTCCCATGACAACAGTTGTCAGAGGCTATCTAAGCTTGAGGGGTGTACTTTCTATCTAAAAGCTTGGGGCTAAAGTTAGTGGTGAGTTTTAGCTCCAGACCAGCTGTGCTTCCGATTATGCTGCCTCTCCCGCGGTCAGGCCCCTTTGTTATGCTCAGTATGTAGGCTAGTTGTTTACTTCTTGTTGCGTCCTGAAATGACAAAGTGCAGTGAAAACTAAGCTGAATCGATCCGTTTTAGAAATGAATAGCTTAGAAACCCTTCAATATTTCTTTCATTCAGTAGTGCAATTCAATAGAAAAACAGAGATGTCTTATATACCTCATTTTTGGTTTAATCATGAAAGGTAAGGTCAGCAGGCACAAAGTAAACCGTTTCCAAGCAGCATTAAATACTAGGAGGCAATGGACATCTTGACTGAATGTATCTTAAGTGATGTCAAGGCTCTTCAAGCCCATATTTTTTATTTGATAATGGAGTTTGTGGACAAGAAAACCTCTTCAAACCATAAGCAAGTGCACTTTGAGATCAACATAATGCAGCAAACACAAATCATTGCTAACAAGCACTTCCTGTTCTTTCAGAAGTCATGATTTCATTTTTATCATCAAAGCTTTTTTGCTACAAAGGGGAAATAAGAAATAAAATACATGGCCAAAAGTATGTGGACACCACAGTTCATTCATTTACCTGTGTGTGTTTGTGTACACTGTGTTCCTATTTATTATGTTTGATGATCTCTATTCAGTTTTCTTAAAATATTAATTGTCTTTATGCCTTTTGCAAGACATTCATGCTTTTCATCTTCAGAAATATCTTCCTTGCATGAGAACTGTGACTTACTTAGGGTTTTTCATTTAGCCTAAGAAGAACTGACAAGCTATTTAACAAACCTGTCTGAGATTGATACCAGTTATCTAAAAAAAAAGTGAAATAAAACAAACTAAAATCTGTTTATTATTAATAATAATAATAATGTTTATTTTATTGAAATCCTACTGATATGTAACTTACATAATATGGAACACAGTGTATGCATGTATATGTATCTATTAGTTGTTATTATAATTATATATAGCCTAGTCACCTAGTTTATTTTGTCCATTGACCAAGTTTTATTACAGATATATATAGCCTACCTTTTTGTCATCAGACAAAAAATAAATAAAATAATATAAAATAAATCAAGCAATATATTTTGGTCATGGAAAAGGCTAAGAAGGCAATTGTCAACTAGCAGCTTCAGGTAAAAATGAAACAATTTTAATTAATCACATTTAATTATAGTTTAGTTCAGTATTAAGTTTGAATCAGTTTGTGAAAATGACATAGATCTGGATCACAGACATAACCCGTTTAGTGTACGGATTAATTGTGTATTAATTTTCACAGACTGTAATGTTGTATTTCTCCCATAATTAACCCAGTAATTAGTTTTTAAAATATACAGTAGTCAACATTTGAAGTGGATCAAAAAAGTTAATCAAAGTTGTCCTAAGATAAGAACCACTGATCTATAATGACTTCTAATGAATGTTCTCTATTATAGATCAGTGATAAGAACACATTTTGGTTTTAGGTTTTAGGACAACTTTGATGAAAGGTTTTGATCCTCTTCAAATGTTGACTAGTGTATTTTTAAAAAGATTTTTTAATATATGATAAAAATTCATAACTATACTTTGTGTTATATGGCCCTCATGATACAAAAACTAAGCACTGCTGCAAGGGGCTTTCTAAAGTTGTAAAGTTAATTGTTGAAACATGGTAGTTTATTGGTCCTCAAGCAGGACCTAGAAAACCTATAGGCCAGTGCTTTTGAACCCTGGTCCTGGTTGTGGCTTAAAGGGATATAGCTGCAGCTGGAAAGTAAGAATAAAATTAATTTGCTACCTATTAGATTGTGTTTCATTAACTTCTACACCTACCCCAACCCTAAACCTACCCCTTACAATAATACAAATACAGTAATTATTGTTGTTCAGGCATGACAAAAATTACACAATATTAATGTGCGCATGCCCAGTAGCCGCAGCTGTATCCCATCTAGCCTTAACCCCTGGTCCTTGGGAGCCACCACTCTGCCGATATTAGCTGTGTCTCATTTAGAAGGCTGCGCCCTCCGGAGGTCGAATCCTCTGGAGGTCGCATCCTCTGTAGGATGCATATACGAAGTGTCCTCAACCAAGAATTAAACGAGACGGCCTTCGTAGGACAGGCGGAAAAGGAAACGGGAAGTATCACGTTGTTATGCCAACACATTTAGAGCATCGTTGCGCTCTCACACTACTTAAATGAAGGAAAATTATTTCTAAATTTGGAAAGTAATTTGAAAAAAAAAATGCTTTTACCTGTTTTATTTTGTTCAATGTTTGAGGAGCTGCAGCATACGTACAGCAGACATCTGTTAAAGAAAAAAAGGAGGAGGATATTAAGAACAAAGTTTATCCGTTTTTACCCGAGGCAATTTTAAGGTAAGTTGTAAACATCACATCTGCGCTTGTGTGTACATCTGCCGGCGCCGGCATTTTTCAAATTAACAACGGTTGTTTACGGCGACGCAAAGAATTGTGGGTTATCTGTAGCAGTGAAGGATACACCTCATGCATCCTCCGAATTCCTGTGAAAGAAGGTCGCATTCGGAGTGTCCTACTTGCTTTTCTGAAATGAGACAGCCTCCATGACGTATGAAGCCTTCGAATGCGACCTCCGGAGGGCGCAGCCTTCTAAATGAGACACAGCTATTGTCTCACTTATTAAACACACCTGATTCAGATCACCAGCTCATTAGGCGAAAGCTCCATGAATTCAGCTGAGTGTGTCAAATAAGGGAGACATGCAAATTGTGTAGAGCAGAATTGAAAGGGGGTTGCCACTGACCCAGACAAACCTCCAGAGGGCCAACAGTAAGTCTTAAACTTATTTATATGTAATTACGGTAACTTGCTAAAATGCTAATAGTTGCTTCTCAGTTTAGGAAGGTCTTTGAATGCTGTCCCTAAAATAAGGTGGGACCTTCGCGTCAAAAAGGTTGAGAATCACTGCTGTTGATTTTTTTATTATTATTAACATTTTGCTGATGGAGCAATTGGAAATCCAAAAAGCATATTTGATTTGAATATAATCACCCTTGTACATCTATAAAAGTTTACCCCAGTTAATTTCCATGTTCCAAACCCCGAAATGGGTTCATTGTCATGCTGGAACAGAAAAGGGCCCCATACTGAAAATGTTCATCTCAGCAGATTGCATGGCTGTATGCTTGATTTTATGCATCGGTTAGATATGTGTGTGTAGCAGAAATAGTAAACCATGTTAATTAGAATCAGGTGCCCACATACTTTTAGCGTGCATGGTACATCAAGCATTTCATGATCCATTAGGTTCGTTTTTGGCATTCGTTAATGACATAGAACTGACCACACACCACAGCTCTCAGGCAATGTGCTCTTCACTTCACCGATTACTTCAACAAACAGTCATGTCCTTATGCTTGTAGATTTTACACTGGCTAAAAAGATGTCATATCCAATTATCCTGTTATTCCAATTAAATTCATGCTAACAAGCAGGGTGCGAACTACGGGGGAGCTAGAGGGAGCTCGGCTCATGTTTAGTACGTTAACTCAAAGATTCGTAGAAAAAATATAAACGCTGGACTCTGCGGTTGAGTAACTTTAACCGTTGTTCATGTGAACTCAGACAGCCTGATGCTTTGTTTATAGACTATTTGTGGGTGGCTGTTTGTTGTTTCACCTATCAATTCGTGTCGATAAAGTATAATAGGGTAAATCCTGTATAGTGATTTATCCTATATAGTGCTTGCATAAAGCAAGTAGTGCATACACTTGTAGCTGTTATGTATCTTTGTAAGTCATTGCAAGCCCCCCCCGTAATAAAACAAAAAACAAGTGGGCTCCCCCAAAGTCCACGGTATAGTTCGAACACTGCTAACAAGGCACTATTGACTAAAATTTGGCTGCTCAAGCCATTCTGAGAGAAGGAGATCATGATGAGAAACATCTGTCTGAAGATTTTCGGGTCACAGTTCTGCAAGGACAGCTGTACATTGCATAAGTCTGCCATTTTGCTCTGAGGTCCTGGGCTCACTCCCTGAGGTCCACTGTGACACTTGCGATTGCCAGCTCAAATCTCTTTTGATTTAAGACGGCACAGATGCTGGCGAGCACCAGCAGCATACCATCAAAGCCACAGCTGAGATGTACTCAACCCACAAACGAATGCAACCTTCCTCAGATGGTTTCCAGTCTCAGCTGTGGCCCCATATTTCTCATTTCCCTTAATGAGCAGGGGAGCGAACGGGACGCCCAAGCAGAGATGTTGTGTTCTCTGAGCAGTCATGGTGGGTTGGGGCGGTTGGAGACGCAGATCAGCGACAGTGAACCGTGATCAAACAGTTTGTACGGTAACGATCCTTTAGAAGTCCACACGTCTGTTTTAGGGTCGTAGCACTCAAAGCAGTCTGAGTCTTCGATGACATCATGACCGTTGAGGAAACGTCCTCCGGTCACATAGAGTTTGTTATTGATGACTGTGGCCGCATGGTGCATCCTTCTCTCCTTCATGTTGGTGCACTTCACAAATTTATTAGCTTTGGTGTCATAGGCAATCACTCTTCTTGTGTATCCTGAAAATAAACAGCAGTTTAATTAATGTATCAACTCATCAAATGATGCATAATGTTTCATGGTTGGATTATTGTGTGATCCTAGCAAGGGGCAAGATTTTCCCCTTGACCGTAGATGTCATTAAATTTCATCTAAACATTAAACATCATCATTATTTATCATAATATATGCCAAGTGAGTGAAACCATTCAATCTGAAATCTTTCCCTGCGTTCCATTCGGAAGGGCTCATCCCTATCCCCTCTGGAGTGAGAGCTTCGAAGAGTTGAAGGGTGTAGGGGACAAAACAACTGTTTCTTGAAGTGCCCACACGGAGGAGCCCATCACGTGCCCACATGGAGGAGCCGTCATCATGCAAAGAATCTGCGCAAAGGATCATGGGAGCCCGAAGTGTCCATCAGTTGTACCCTTCGAAATCCTTCATTCCGAAGGGCCCTTTGAAGGGCCAGTTTTGAGAACTTCGGTTTGGAACGACCCTTCAATATGGTGGCCATGATTGTTTTCACTCCGAAGTGTCCTTCGGAGGGCGATGTATCCCGTTTGGAACGCACCGATAGTCTATTCAACCGACCCTTCGCAGTGAGCTTGATTGACAGGCCATCTGACCATTCATAATGCTGAATCCGCCATTTTTGTCCAATAAACAAATCAGACAGGAGAGTAGACTAACTTCGGTGGACTTAAACTTGAAAAATGGTGTGTATTGATGTCTTTTCGCAGTTAAAATACCTTCAGATGTTCATTCACGTTTATTTTGTGCTTTAAGTAAATGTGAAAAGATGATTGGTTCACATGCCTCTTGAACTGCACATTAAAGAACCACAAAATGGTATTTATTGATTGAATTTCTTACAAAATGACAATTTAAAAGCTAAGACTGTTTCATACCAAAAGTAACCTGCTCTGTCTTGTCTGTCGGCACATTTTCAATTTTCTCTTTGTTCCGCAATGTATTTTTTACTGTGTGAGAACATGATGTGTAGTGTGAGAGCGGCATGGCTTGTCGGACGTATTTGCGAAGGGTCAATTAACTAACTAAATTAAATAAGTGGTTCTCAACCAGGAATCCAGCACCAACTAGGGGGCATGACCAAACTTCCAAGGCATCCTCAAGATGACTTAAAATGATTTACAAAAAAAAAAAAAATCCAAACCAACTAAAAATTAAGGTATTTCTTATTTTTTAATTCACCTACTCAACAACTGCTTTTTTCTTTTGTAGAGCCATGGTTCCATAGTTTTAAATATCAGATTTTCCATATTCTTTCTTACAGTTTAACCCACCTCCAACAATATAAATCTTGTCTTCTATCACAGCAGCAGGTGCGCAGACGTTCTTCACTGTCCTGGTTTCCAGTCTAGACCACAAGTTGCGGGAGATGTGATAAACCTTGGGGAGACAAAAGGCATTTGTCATGTGGGATCACACCTTGAGCGAAGCACAGATTATATTCTCTGAACGACTTTTGTTACCTGTATTTGTCTCACTGGATTCTGCAAGGCATCCTCGCCTCCAAACACGTAAATCCTCTGGTCGTTTGCCGCAACTGCAGGGTGAAGGACTGCTGTGGGCATCTGCGCCATGGCCTCCCATTGACTGAACATGCTGTTGTAACGCTCAAATGATTTACAAAAAAAAAAAAAAATCCAAACCGACTAAAAATTAAGGTATTTCTTATTTTTTAATTCACCTACTCAACAACTGCTTTTTTCTTTTGTAGAGCCATGGTTCCATAGTTTTAAATATCAGATTTTCCATATTCTTTCTTACAGTTTAACCCACCTCCAACAATATAAATCTTGTCTTCTATCACAGCAGCAGGTGCGCAGACGTTCTTCACTGTCCTGGTTTCCAGTCTAGACCACAAGTTGCGGGAGATGTGATAAACCTTGGGGAGACAAAAGGCATTTGTCATGTGGGATCACACCTTGAGCGAAGCACAGATTATATTCTCTGAACGACTTTTGTTACCTGTATTTGTCTCACTGGATTCTGCAAGGCATCCTCGCCTCCAAACACGTAAATCCTCTGATCGTTGGCTGCGACTGCAGGGTGTAGGACTGCTGTGGGCATCGGCGCCATGGCCTCCCATTGATTGAACATGCTGTTGTAGCGCTCCACCGTATTTGAGATCTGCTTATCCGGCCCTATTCCACCAAGAGCGAAGATGAAGTGAAGGTAGGAGACGCACTGATGGGCGTAACGTGGCTCCAGCATGGGCTCGGCGGTCCTCCACTGGTTGGTCTTCAATGAGAGAGTATAAACTGTGGCGCTAACTGCACTGTCTCCAGATACCAGACTAAGACTGAGGCCACCAACCACGTACAAAATGCTGTGAATACACACATACGCCGCCTTGTAGAGTCGCAGAGGTAGTTTGGCAAGCCACTGCCACCGTTGTGTCCGTTCGTCGTAGAGAAGCGCCTCTCGAGACGTCTGTTCGTTGTTCTTGCGGCCTCCAACCACCACCAGAGTCTCCCGGCACGTGTAACGACGTGGTGTGGTCCAAAGGGGCTTCAGCTCTTGAGTGCATTTGGCACTTACGGAAAACATCAGACGTCGCACAGACTCGATGATCTCGGTGCACAGCGTAGACGACTGGACGAGCGGATCGTTGGCGATAAACTGGAAGAGGTACGTCGGATGAATGTACCGCAGCCGGACCTTCTTAAAGAGGTCATGAATGGCTCCTCGCCGGGAAAAGGGGTCATGGTGGATCCAAGCAAGTAACGTCTCGAAAACCTGCTCTTCCTCCGCGCACAGTCGGTCGTCCTCCAGGTAGCACATTAGCTCAGGAAGAGAGAGTTCACAGAAGTCCTCAGAAGCAGCTACGTCCGAGAAACACCGCACAGCCATTTCTTTGGCTCTCTCCTTGAGGCTTTCGCAGTGAAGGATCTCTGAAAGCCGGATCATGCTCAGGCAGTTTTCCGGATTGAGCTGTTCCTGTAGGAAGGTGGAGCAGGCCTCGAAGAGCCTCCCGTAATGCAGCATGGAGGCCGCCTGCATCAGGGGCAGCACCAGCTCCATGGTGATGGTGATGGTACCAGTATAGATGTAATCCACAACACATTCGATGACCTCCGATGCGATGCCTTTCAGGTCCACTCTAGCCTGGCTGCTCTCCCGGAAGTTGCTGCAGAACATGGCTCGGAAGTACGGGCTACTGGAAACCAAGACGTTCCTGTGGCATGGGATCTCCTTGTCTTCGGTGCACAAGATCACATCGGTGAATATCTGCTCCTGTCTCAGTATGTTCAATTGAAACAGGAGGTGTGCGGGGAGCTCTTGGTCCTTGAATGGAAAGATCTCTGTTGATGTACTAGCCATGCTGCAAAGGGAAAGGATTGAGAGTTTACTGGTAAATTACTGTTCAGTCACGGTAAATAGGTGAAGTTATGGTTTGCTGTTGTCATGGCCACCACACAACCTTTCCTCCCTTTCTCCCTCTCTCTATTTTATCACCCCTGATGTTTAGTGCCAAGCCACGACGTTCTATTCCAGTGTCCCTTAAATCATTTTAATGCTTCCATGTGCAGAGCGCGGCTACATTTCCCTATCAAAGCTAAGTTTATCAACGCCGTTGTATCACTTGCCAGCTGTTTCTGATCCCCTCGGTAGGTTTGCCCTTGACAGTCTAACCATTTAGACGAGGACATTTCATGGGGCTATTATCAACGCTAAGTCGTCTAATCACCCCAGAGACGGCTACTTATTTTATTTCACTCCAGATCACATGGGCCTGTCTGACATCTATTTTGGGATGCTAATTGTTTTTTCTTATTATTATTAAACACCATTCTGAGACACCACAACAAGGCTGAAAGTATTTCCCAAAGATAAAAGATACCATATCATATTTCAGTGGCACTTATTTAAAATAGACAGCAAACTCTCAGTCGCCAGTGCAGTTGTGAAAATGACAGTAACAACAACTGCCGTAAGAAAATCTCAATAAATAAGGATTTCACTATCTTGACTGTAATTTTGCTAGATCATAACATGTAACTGCTTATTAGTATTATTAAAAACTTGCATTGCATTAGCAGGACAATTCAGAAGAGGTAAACTACTTTTTAAAAAGTAAATGCTCTGTCAGAATTCACAATCTGTACAATAAAGCATTTCCTCAATTAAATCCGGTTTCATATATTTTTAAAGTAGCTCTTGAACGCACCTGTTTGTTCTTTACACTCAAGTTGATGACGAATCAGGCACAGTTCAGCAGGATAAAAGCAAATACATTTCTCCCAGATTTCTCTCTCAAAGATGACAGAGTCAAAAGTGACATGAAGAAAGACACAAGGTCTCAAGTTTGGAGTCTGCCATGAGGTCGCTGTGTACATTCCAGTTACCGAGAATAGTCTGGAGGGCTGCTGTTGTCCAGGGCTCACATGTGACCCTCCCCTTGTTTGCTCCCACAGTGGTAGGCCGTGCACTATGCATTTTGTGTGTTTTCTATGGCAGTGACAGAGAACCCGGCTTATCCGGAGGACAGAGGAAGGGGTTGACGGCTTGTGCACACCCCTTGGCAGGCTTGTGTAACCCAGGAAGCTGGTAAATATAGTGCAGTGCTGATGGCTAGGATGAGTACGGTGAACAGCTGAACAGTTAGGCCCGGTTACCTTGGTTTGCATCTTGCTTGAGAAAATAAGTAAAAAAAACAACAAAACGGGCTGCTATTTACCTGCCTGTTAAGTTGCATTCACCTTTCAGAATTGTAAATATTTTGTTCTTCAAATCAAGCTCTAAGTCAAGTCATGGTTCAATATATCTATCCATTTATCTAGTTTCACAGGCTTTATGTTACATAGAGACCTAACATATCTTTTTATATATTCCGTCAGTGTCCTATAGTGATAGATTAGCAATGAATTGCTTTTATGTAAGTATACTAATGTATGTAATCAACATAAAAGAAAATGAAAAGGGTGGCCAAAGCATGCAAATGGAAAAAAAAAAAATCATATCAGATGAACTGAACCTTAGATACTGGTACATATACTCCTTACAGCCCTATCATCAGCTGCATGCTGGCCTGGGAGAAGATGAATTACTGTCATGTTTAGATTGCTGGAGAGGGAAAGAAAAACAAACATGCATCTAGGCAGATTATATGACAGCCCCAGAATGCCATGGAGTCTGGAATGTCAGCAAGGGAGCATCATCTTCAGTAATGTCACCTGTTCCCTTTGATGTACACAGCTGTGTTTGCTTTGCCTACTGCACTGCTTTCCTACCTAGTGGCTTGTAGGTGTGGTTATGCATTTATCTTAACAAAAACAGAAGATATTTGTATCAAAATCTTGATGGTGATAGTTTTATAATAAGGTGTGGGCAAAGATTTAGCATATGAGTTTCAATTTAAGCTATCACGGTTTATTTTGGTTACACCCTCACAACATTTGAATGCAATGCGTTTTAATGTTTGGTCTCTGCAGCTATGCCTGATTCGTGAATGAATCGTTCATTTGAGTCGGATGTTTTTCATGATTCAGTTGAACCCACTGAAAAAGACGGGACTAAATGTAAACTTATATTTAGGTTCTGATACACTATGTGCCGAATCTTTTTTTTTAATTTATTTTTTTTTATTGTATATGCTGAACAATTAACATTAAAAAGTATAACAAAAGGTTACAAACATGGTGTTCACGTTTTCTGGAAGAAAACAAAAAGAAAAGGGAAAGAAAAATAAATAATAAGGAGGGTATACATCAATAATTACAATAGAAAAGAGGAGTTTAGTTCTTTGAGCGTGTCCATAGTTCTGATTGCTTTCCGATTTGACAGACCTTGAAGAGTTTCTAAATAAATCCTCAAATCAACTTTGAAGTGGGAGATACTGGGCTTCCTTTCTGACCATTTACATTTGTGTATGTAAAACTTACCTAATAATATTAGAAGATTTAGCATAAAAATGTGACTCTTATCCATATCTTTTTTTTATCAAAATAAAATATAACATCTCTTTTTCTTACATTAATTTTAGATCCACTCAACATAGTAAATAAATATTCAACATCAATCCAGAAAAATTGAACATACATACATTCAAAAAAAAAGATGCACAACAATCTCTACATGCATTCCACAAAAAACACAAAATTCAGAGAGATCAGCTCTGTATCTCTTGAGAAACTGGTTAGTTGGATAAATTATATGTATAATTTTAAAGTAAACTTCACTAACTTTATTTGTGACACAGAATTTGTTATTATAAGTCCAAATCAATTTCCAGTTGATATTCTCAAAATGGTTATTCCAGAAGTACTTACATCGAAATGTTGCAGGGCAGTGAATCAAACATCTAAAAAATGTATTATTACATTTTCTATCTTTGATATCAATACCGTTTAATAAGATCTCTTTTTTAAATGTTGATTGCTTAGATTCACTAAATCCCTTTAAAAGCCTCACAAATCCTGCTGGTATTGCACCAATTACAATACTATATTCACGCGGAGGTATTGGAATACCAAATTTCTCTAAAAATTCAGTATATGTAAGTAAATATCCTTCATTATTTATCAACTGTGAGACCATTAGAATACCATTTTTAACCCAATTAGTATAGAAAATTGATTTGTTCTTATATTTAACATATATGTGAATCATGACTGCAATCTCCTTTCGTCACGCGCTGAGCGGAAGTGACGTACATAGCCAGAAGCGTGACAAAGGCTGGCTTAAAAATACAACAAGGAAGTGGACGTTTACTGTCAAGGCTAAAATAACATTCATAAAGGAGACATTTAATTTCCTATCGGTGTCTTATCACTGAATAAGTACCGGGAGGGTATAGTCATCTCGGACTTACCCGCAAGCCCGTGAGTATCTGTTTGAATAACAGTGGAGCTCGAGTCCAGCAATGAATACGGACGTAGAATTTCACATCAGGCAGAATTACCCGTGGAACAAACTGCCAGCTAATGTCAAACAGGTACAGTAACACACAGCACACAAACACCATCTGACTTGACTACCATCTGACTCCCATCACTGCCTGCCCTGCCTGCATAATAATTCACAGCATCAGCATGATTTCCAGAGATTCTGTCATTCATCTCATTCATTCAGTTATCCGTAAACACACACACACACACACACACACACACACATACACATACACATACACATACATACACATCATCATCATCATAATTATAGTTTCGTTTCTGTCATAAGATTCCTCTGCATGATATCTAATCATAAAAAACTGTAGGAATTGCATTTTTTATATATAAATTAATCATTGCATTAGTGTGTGTTTGTGTCGACTTTGTATCAGATGTTTCTTCTAAAAGTTATTAAAGCATGTGGGAATAAAATAGTGTAATGTTTATTTATGCTTTGAAATAATATGTACAATATATTACACTGAACAATATATTATTCAAATAATGTTTAGTTTTTATTGAATAATATTAAACAATAGTTCATGTTTTATTTTGCAGTGAACAAAATGTAAATGATCATTATGTATTTGTATTTATTGTTTTATAATTGTTTATTGATATTTAGAATTGATTGATTTATTTTAGTTTTTAATCAAAAATATATATTTTGAGAGTTATTTGTCCACTGCAATATAGAATAGAAGAATTATGGCTAGAGAAACCATGCATCAGAGGGTTAAAAGCAGAACAAATGAGACAAATGCAGTAGGAATAAATGTGGATAGCATAGAAATTTGATAAAATGTAGATTTTTTTTCAGAAGGAAATTATTTTTGACATTTGAAATCAGATAGACAAAGTCAGTTTCACATTCATAATATTCAATAATGCCAAATATTATGTGTTTGCATTGTGTAACTAAATCCATTGGAATTAAATATATTTGCACTTTCATTTCTGTTAAAAAGCTTTGCAGTGTTTTAATTGTCATCTTGCTTTATTTATAGAGCCTGGGAAACTCGCAGCGTGAATATGACAAGCAGGTTCTTCTGTACAGTATCCGAAACCAGCTTCGCTTCCGCAATAACCTAGGTAAGCATTAGATGAACGGAGAAAGTCTATTGCTTTTCTCTTCCATAACTCCTATTTTTCATTCTGACATTGTTCCAAACCATTTGTGTTTCTCACTCCACTCTGGCCGACCAACAAGCTCATTGTAGCTCCTGTCAGCAGATGTAATTAAATTGAAATAATGAGCCTCGTTTCTCTGATTTAGTGTCCCACAACACTGTCAAAAACCTCTTCTCTAACAGTCAGGCATGTGAAGAAGGATGAACGCAAGTATTATGAAGAGCTGTTGAAGTACAGCCGGGAGCATCTGATGCTCTACCCCTACCACCTGTCTGACATCATGGTCAAGGGTCTGCGGGTCACCCCCTTCTCCTACTACATCAGCATCATGGAGGTTCGGTCAAGTCAACTATTTGAATAACGTTTACCGTAATTGCTTTTTCATTCTTATTTATTATTGGGCTGGCATCCAAGCATTCAGTGTTTTACTGATCTAGTTTGCAAGGGTTTTTCTTCCTTTAATGATAGAGGCGATAGAGAAGTATTAACTCATAAGCTCATTACAGTACAAGTTCTGCATTCTGATAATGCTTCAGACATGTTTGTTTGCTAGACGTTAGTGTTTTGTTTGCGCATATGAGGATTACTGTAAATGACTCATGCAGAGTGTCAGCTTACCATATTTTATCGTATATAACAACAGTGTCTGCTTTCTGTCTGTGTGGCTTCTGGTGTCACTTATGCAAATTCATTTACCGGTGTTCTTAGTACGTTTTTAAATAATGCTCTGAGAGCATTCAGAGGGAAAGTTCACTATCATTATTTACTTATTCTCATGTTATTCCAAACATGTATGTCTTTCTTTTTTCTGAGAAAGGAGAAGTTTTAATGCTCTCTTCCATGCAATGAATGTGGATGGGAACCAGGATGCCAAACTCCAAAAAAGAAGAAAAACACAAAAAAAGCATCCAACAAGTAGTTTATTGCTTTGTGTGAGAAAAATCAGTCATCATTCACTTGCATTCTATGAAAAATTGCAGCTTGGACAATCTACTGTAAACATTTCTTTTTGTTTTCCATCGAGGAAAGAAGGTCATATGGGTTTTGAAAGGCACGAGGAAGCGTAAATGATGACAGAATCATAACTCTTAGGTGAAAGTATTGTTTCATTGAACTTCATTTGATTGCAAGTGCATGACCCAATCTCTTTCTCCTTCATTCAGGACATCATGAACTGTGAGAAGAGTTATGATTCCCTGCCCAACTTCACTGCTGCTGACTGTAAGTTGTTCTCTCTCTGTCAGAGCTGGGAATCGTTATTTGTTACTGTTGCTGACTGCTCATGCACAATAACGAGGCCACAAGCCACTAGAGACGACTGTACATTGCTCACTCAGAATGAAGCGGCACATAATTACTCTGACTAATAGTGAATGTAAATATTTTAATGAATGTACTTTGCTAATTCTTCAGAAGAAATATGGCATTGCTTTCTTGATGCTTTAAATGTGCCATATATTCTACAAAAAGATGCATTTACTGTTTAATGCAGCTCAGACGTGGCATACATGCATTTACTAAATAATGATTAGTGAAATAATATTTAGAAAATGTGAAATATATGAATATACAGAAACATGGGTTACATTTTTATAATAAGGTTTCATTTCTTAACATTAGTTAATGCATGAGGTTGATTTAGCTTAATATTATTTTTTGAATATACTAATGGTCATTGTTAATTTATTATACATTAACTAATGTTAATTTATAACTGAAATGTTAAAAATGTATTAGTATATGTAGAAATTAACATTATGCTGGAATAATAAATGTTCATTGTTAATTGATTCCTAATACATTAACTGATGTTAATGAATTGAACATTATTGAAAAAGTGTTAACAAAGTGAAATAGTTTGTGAAAATGCCACAGCATAAAAATGAAATATGAAGTAGGATTATAAAATGTATTCATGACAATGGTAAAGTTACATTAAATGGTGACATTAAAATTACATTAAATAATGCTGTTTTAAAGGGTTGCTGAGGTTCAAGTGTAAAATACTGTGTAAATAGACAGACATTGACATAAAATGTATTTAGACTTTGGACTGCGGCATTTCGTATGGCTAGTTGGATTATTCATTTTTGCAAATGAATTTTGCAATCACCACAAAGGAGCAATATAATAGTGTACAAGCACCTGACAACAAGACAAACCATCACATATTATTTTGTGGAAAAATTTAGAATTAGATTTTTAGAGTATCATTGCATTTTACGAACCCCTTATATTTACCCATATGTCTTGTCATTATTCAACTGAAAGAAATGTGCCGGCGTATCTTCGGCGAATTGATGTCAACACTCTTATGTGAATTGCAGGCAAACATTAAAGTGAATTGTGCAAGGCTGTACAGTCATATATTTGTACCCCAAAGCATCTGGGTACAAAATCATTGGCATAATAGCACATCATTAAACTATGTTATGAAACAAATCATTTGTAATTGGCCCATAATAGCTGGCTGTGCATGCTCAGAGATCTCACAGAACATGGTCTTTGGGTTGGGTAGACAGAAGGTAGCCAGCAGGCTATGCATGGGTTTCTCGCTCTAATCTCTTTGTCTGAAGTGAAGCTGCACTCCTGCCCTTCACAGCTCACCCCACAGCCTTTGGCATCATGCCTGGCACATCGTGGTCAGGCCTGGCCTTCTCTAATGATCCCAGACCCCTGTGCCTTTATGCATGGTGAGGGACAGGCTGCTGAGGCCCCAGGAAGGTAGGATCTGGGGCATAGAGGAATATGTTAAAATCACAGAGGTTCCTCCAAACACTAAAGGACATTTATGATGTCCTACCAATTGCATGCATAAGTGGTCAGCGCTCAATAGAGGTGAAAACTGGGTCCAAAATGTTCTGTGAACCTCAAACCACATTTGGAGATATTCGAAAACGCGTGTAAGCATGTAAGTGTTTGTAATGCTGCCTGGTCACTTATCAATTATCCATTGTGCTTTAAATGCACATACATGTACATCCGAAGTTTAAATAATGATTCTGCTCAAAATTCAATTTTTATTCATTTCAGTTCACATTTATTCGTATAGAGCTTTTAATGAGACCTATTGTTTTAAAGCAGCTTTACAAGAGATGCACGTTTCTACGTTACAATTAAGAGTAATTTGTTATCAGAGCTGACTGTCGAAGTAATGTCCATATGGCAGAAATGTACAGTTCTATTATAATAAAAATCATGCAGTTAATGACGCATTCAAGCAGAAACAAAGAACACAATTAAGGCAATGATTACATGTTGTGATCATAATGATTACAATGAATCAAAAATTTGTTTAAAATTTGGAATCAACAGTGTGCAGATTTTTTTGCTTTTTTTACACCAACGTATAGTGAATACTATAGACTTTTACCAATCAAATTTTATTAACATCTTTACACTGCAGAGGTAGAAAAGAAGCTGCTTCTGACATGGCATTTATGTTGACAAATGTATTTACACAATTACAAACAAAACAAAACATTACAAATGGTCCATGACTCCCATTATAAGCACTGAAGCGGTCTTACACTGCAAAATCAACACTTCAATCAAAAAATTTTCGCATTTGACTCAAAATTGATTTAGTTTAATTTTTTGTTCTTTTGGTGCCCTTATCTTGAATTTTTGTCCCAAGCCCTCGTTAATTTCCGATCCTGGTGTAAACAGGGTCATAGATTGCAGATTAGGTGTCCATCCATAAAATATTTGGTAGTTAGTGTCCATTAGCGTATTTATTGATCTAACTGTTGATCTTTCAGGTCTGAGGCTGCTTGGGATTGGCAGGAACCAGTACATTGACCTAATGAACCAGTGCAGATCTTCCAAAGTAAGTCGCTCTTGGTTTTATGCTGTAGATCAATTAGGATGTTACGGTTTACTTCCATAGAATATCTTCTGGGATTTCAAGATGATGTTCATTAGATGGTTCTCAAATCTGGATGGTTTCATTGCTCCCTTTGAAGATGAAAGATGTAATCCATAGAGAGCAGTGCTTTGCACACACGGTGATAACCTCACACTGTTGCTTAAGCAGCATCTGTCTGTGGCTAGAAATTCTTCCGGAGGAAATCGGCTCGGGATCTCCTGCCAGCAAAACCTGTGGAGATCACAGTAGAGCCCTGGTGGGTGGTACAGACCGGATATATCACCGAGGATGACATCAGGGTAAGGCGGATTAATTTAACAATGTTTCTTTAGTCTTGTTCATAAAATTACATTAGGCTTTTGGAAATGGAAAAAGGGAAATAATATTACTTCAAAGAAATGGAATCAATGAGAATAGAAATAAGTTATTCATTTAATATTTCTTTTATGGTGTAACTGTGTTTTCAAACACACCATTAACAGTTATGTAATTTTTAAACAAAAAAGATGAGCAAAACATCAAAGCAAAGAACCAAATTATTCTCAACAGCTACATTTTCCCTCATATTTCCCACATGAAACTATCAGAGTTACAAAATGTCTTCTAGTTGCTCATTTGAAGGTTTGTAACTGGAGTGAAAAACCTCTGGCCTTTATTGTTTTTGTGCTGGGTTGATTCTAGATCTGCTCTGTGGCGGAGAAGGCGGCCATTGATAAGATGATAGATTCTGGACCCCAGCTGACTGGATCAATGGAGTACAACGTGGTTCTGAGTGAGTGTCACTGAGACCGTTTCAGTTTTTTAGAAGACCACTTGAAATAAGGATGATCAAACCAGGTCATGCTCTATGCATAAATACAAGTCAGTGTACTCATATTTTAGCATTAATGTAATAATGTAATGTAAAAGACTTTGGTTTGATTGTCATCCTTTTTCAGGACTGCATATGGTGGAACATACTGATTTGCTAGCACTGGTGACCAGGCCTTTAAAAAAATAATTGTGACATTATTATTGTATTGCACCTTGTATTACCAATGATATTGCATATTTTGACCCATAAAAGCATGTTTTAATGATATAATGGTCCAGAATTTGACAACTCTTAATTATAATTTTTATTTACACATTTTATATAAGCATAATTTTGATAGACTTTAACTTTTTAAACTTTGACAGATTGAAATGGGACTCCATAACTGCCACGGTGAATAATAATAATAAAAAGATTAAAATAGTAAAAGTTATATTCCCTCACTCCACTAATTATTATATTAATATATTATATTAATAACATAATAATAATAATAATAATAATAATAATAATAACAACAACGTAATATTTACTGAATATTTAACATTTCAGCCAAACTGTCATAGTCTGCATCCAGTCTGTACTGGTCTGCGCAGAGCTGTCCATTGGCCTGTGCAATTGATTGGTTTCCATGCAGAGCAGATAATGGCAGCGCACAATCCAAAAGTGTGGGGCAATTTTGAAGTCAGACCAGTATGACCTCTAACAAAAATGTAGTCGCACATGCAGGAAAAGTGTTTGGAAAAAGCCACCATTTAGTCACAGTCTGAAACCCTGTGTTTTTATGGGTGGTACATTCAGTACAAGAACTTTCTATTTATTTATCTTCTCCATTTTTTCAGGTTTGTACAACCGGGGCTATATATATCTTGATGTGCCCATATCAGATGACAGCTGTATATCAGGTAAGCACTGCAGTTTATCAAATGGGCTTTAATTTGAACCTCTTTGGAAAAGGATTTTGCTCGTCCATCGCCACAGATTGTACGTAATAGTGGATGGGAGAATCATTGATCAAAAAGTGTTGATAGGATGATCACAAATCCATTTGGAGGAATAGCAGAGAAAACATCTAGGTTACTCTTCTTGGTTTTCATTTTCAGTGCCGCCGCTTGAGGGATTTGTCATGAACAGGGTCCAGGGTGATTATTTCGAAACGCTACTCTACAAAATCTTCGTTTCCATCGATGAGCAGACTAATGTGTCGGAGGTGTTTGCAGTGCACTTTTCATTTCTTTTTAGTGATTCTGCTTGTCTTTGAGAATCTCATAGCACTTTTCTGTTTGTCATTTCAGCTGGCTAATGTACTGGAGATTGACTTGGGCCTGGTGAAGGTACGTGTCATGCAGGGATGAAAATGGAAGGCCATTTACATGGAATGTTTGATATGAAATGATGCCTTTATAGCTGACTGGGAGAACGGTGAATTCAGGATGCACCGGTTCTGGAATTACCGCCGCAAAGGCAATTTTCCAAATTCTTCTGCCTTTTGATGGGTTGTGAAATGAGTCCTTCTTTGAATGTATGATGCAGAATGAGGACAGAACCATTGTGTTCACACATTTCCTTTGTAGCTGTTTAGCACCATTTCAGTATCTGGCAGAGTGGAAAACAAGCTTATTCATGAGCTCCGTCATGAAAATCCATAACTCCTTATTAGAAAAGCCAACTCTGATGTGACTCAAAGGACACGATCTTTAACAATGAATTTATTTTTACACAAGTATTCATTTTCATTATCTCTTTGACATTTTGCTAAGACAAATAGAATGAAACGTTTCCTGCCATCCTATTAGTGAAAACCTATTCATTTAGTAAATGATGATGACAGAGTATATTTGAATAGATCCATTGCCGTCAGTGTTTGTGGCAGACATGGCTCCTTTTGATAGCGATGTGCCTGAAGACAAATACTTTCATTGGAAAAGCTTGAATATTGAACCTTATTTTTGAAACATGAGACATTTTTTTCTCTTTTCTTTTTCTTCTTTTTTTGTAAATAATTTATAAAGCCAATCAAAGTATCCATTTATATAAGAATAGTTTTATGAACTTTATTAATGAATGATTTATACAGAATTTAATTCTGCTCATCTTTTACGAATGACTTTAAAATAACGAACACTCTCTCACACACACTCCCCCCACACACACACGCACGTACACCGTGATATTTAAATTCAAATTTTTTTCCCACCATAATTTAAAGTACAATGAGGGAATATAGTATCAGGCTGTATGGAGCCCAAATCCTGACCTACTTTCTCCAATACTATTCAATCTTTCTCAATAGCTAACAGAGTTTTATCTTCATATGTGACAGTACTGCAATTTTCTTTTCTTTTCCACTTCACCTAGAGCCATTCTGAGTCGTACTTATGGCCATGTAGAGAATAACCTTTGGAAAAATAAGGGAATATGTATTCATAACCTTAGCTTAGTTGGCCTAGCTGCAGAATCAGTTGGATGCAACAGATTTGATGTTTCTTGTTGTCAGGTGAAAATATTCATGGATTATTCATGAAGATGTGTGTGTGGATGCTTTCCAAACATAATTCAGAGATTGCCTGACTTCCTCGTAAATTAACTGTGCTAACATGCTATTATAGTAGTTAATAATCATCACTGGATTGCGTATGAATATTGGACTTTTTTTTCTATTGTCTTCCAGAATGCAGTGTCCATGTATTGTCGCCTGGGGTTCGCTATCAAAAAGGGTCAGGTGATCAGCCCGGACCAGCTGCACCCCTCGTGGAAGAGTGCCCCTTCGGTCAATAGACTCAAGTATGAGAAGACATACCTGACACTGATGAATAGGCTTTTAGTGCTGGCTCACGTCTGAGAAACAAACAAAACTCTTGCTGCTCTAGAAATCTCAAACTCCGGGCTGTTACACATTAAGAGATTTTATCTGTGTTATTGGTCATAGTGGCCAGTCTCACTGCTGGACGCCCGGAGTTTATTGGTGGGCTGGCCATATCATAATCTGGCCATACCATATCATAATCACAAATATGACTAGGATTACATCCTTCCAATTAATTGAATATTGATTCCTAAAATCCTAGGATTGGTATTTTAATTGATGCATAAACATGTCTGCCAAACATAATTTGTGCCACCTCACGTCTAGCAGATGTCGCTGGGTTAGTGGTGGATAATTGTTGACACCGAACACATGCAGTACTCCACCTCTATCATATATCTATTCACCATGCTAGCTATTTATTTAATTATCATGCTAAACATGTTAAATAATAATACTTTAATTTTTAATAATAATTAATCATTTTTGATAATGTAATAATTCAAAGTAATGAATTCTTCAATAAAATAAAAATCTTTTTATTATATTGTTGTAATTGTTATGCATTATTATTTATTAATTTCCCATAAAGGAAAACCTTTGGTTTTTTTGTGTTCTTCATAGTGACATTATAACAACTCTTCATTCAAAATCTGGAAAAATCGGAATAATCTTCTTCTCTGTACCAATGTCTTATATTAACTTTGCATCTAATGTCTAATAATCTTACAATTTGTAATGGCTAAACTATTTGGAAACGTGAAAGGAAAAATAAAGAGAACCTGTAGTGTTATGTGGTAAGTAATTGTTGACATTGTAGCATGAATATTCCCAAATGATTCACTAACAAATTGAAATCAGAATTAAATCAAGAGCTTGTGATTGAGAATCAAATCAAATCAGAATGGGAATGTATAGCCGGTTAAAAAATCTCATTATAATGTGACCAGCAGTTGCTGTATGTGTGAATGTCTCTTCAGTCTGGTGTTTCACTGTGTTTTATATCTGAGTGTGTTCTCACGTTTGCCAGAGGCACTATGGACCCTCAGAAGATGCTTCTGTCATGGGAGGGTGGCAGTCCAGTGATGGAGGCAGGTTCCTCAACCACTGATACAGACACCACCAGCCTGGAGGACCAGGGTGAGAGCACAGCAGCATTCATTAAATCATAAACCGCTTTCCACTCATCCGTTAGACACTAGCTCACTTTACTTCAGTGTATTATTAAACATTAGTCTGGCTCCCATCAGTACAGAAATAATAATAACGTGAATTAAATTGACTGTGTGATTTTTCCCTGTCCTCTAGACACTGCAAGTGTGAGCAGTCTAAGTATTCCAGTCGCCCCGACTAAGAGGATCGCCTTCCTGTTTGACTCCACGCTCACCGCCTTCCTCATGATGGGCAATCTGTCCCCTGTTAGTGTCTCATTCACAGATTTAAGTATTTCTGCTTTACAGTTGACATTAGTTGAAACACTACATGTGGCTTATTTTACTGTGTATTTTAAAGGGGTCATGAACTGCCTTTGTTTTTTATTTTGTACTGTTCTCTGAGGTTCACTTGTTATCAAGATTTTTACATAAACTCATCAGAGCGCTCTTTTTGAATAGGCGTGGTGGATTGTAGACTATGAAGTAAACACCCACTGCTATGATTGGCTAACAGTTGTGAATGTTTGACAGCCTACATCCTTCTTAAATGGACGCTGCTGTGTTTTAGGTTAAAAACGCATAAATACTCAGTACATATCAAATGATCTGTAATAACAGACAAAGCAATAGTGATCACGTAATGAAAACAGTTACTCACACTTGTGTGGTGCGACATCGGATCCAATATAGTTTGCACAGCATCGTCTTTTCGTTTCAATCTTTCTGAAAATCCTGCGCTGAATTGTGCCTTGTTTGTAAACGAATCCACGGTAAAATGAAGTGAACAAAGGTCCACGTTTTTACTGACGCGGTCTGGAACTTCAATTAAAAATGAAGTTCATCAAATAAAGTTTATCGTTTGGTTTCTGCGTAGACCTGCGTTTGCTGCTCTTGTCATTTACCTACTATGTGCGCGAGTCAGTGGGCGGGGCTAAACATGCAGTGATGTAGAAGCAGGCGTTGATCATCTTCTGCGGAGGCGATGTTTAGCCACACTATTATATCACAAAGTGGCACATTCCACAAGCTGTCGTTTTGGCAGATTGGCTTCAATACTTCAATTGACCCCTTATATATCAGAAGTTCAAGGGATTTTTGATTTCTCAGTTTATGACCCCTTTAAAGGTGTTTGATAATATTTAGTGCACTGGTTCGAAGTTGGTGGGTTGTGACTGAAAACAGGTTGCAGACAGGGTTGCCAAGTCTGTGGTTATACCGTGGAACTACTTTTAAACTGTTGCCACGGGTTGGTTTTTAATTTTTTTGCCTTCCTGAAGGTTAAAGGTTTGACATATTACATAAATTGTATTTGACTGAAATGCTTCAATTGAAATATTTTTTCCCATTTAACATTCTACCAATGATAAAACTATGCTTAATAAGTTTTGTGAGGGAGTGGCACTGGTAGGGAGCCTTTGAGCTCCTCATGATTACAGTGTTATAACAGTTTTATAACACTGTTATAATAACCGTTATGTTGATGATTAGTGCTGTATAGTGATTTTCATGCTAAACTTGTGTATAACACATAACATAGGAGTAGTATATTTTGAGTTTTGATATTTGGCAACATTTGGCTAGTTATGGGCTGTTTTTGATTGAACGTTAGACAACAGCAAAGGTAATCTAAATGTAAAAATAAGGGAAAGAAGAATGCATTATTAAAGAGCCAATATGTCCCTTTAATGATAAATTTAAGAACTCTCATATCAGCCTATATCCGATCTTACTGATACTTATGTCGGGCATCCCTACTACAGTAATTGTCCTCTGTGGTATTTAGATGCCAATTCATTGGTTACTTGGTAGAAGCAGCCAAATGAAGCAGATGCCAATATGGGCAAGTTGTATGACATGCATTTATCCTAAAAAACATGAACAAAACTACTTAAATGCAACCCAGAATATGTTAAATATGAGTTCACTTGCTGAAAAGACCAAACCTGGTTTGTGCCCTCCACAATGTGTTTAATGTGGTGAATTATTGCCTGCCGAGAGCATGAAACCAATCGAAATTCAATTTTGTACTCTAAACCGTTTTAGTACTGTTGTGTCACCACTTGAAGTCCAGTGGAAAAGCTGGACCCTGAAGCTAAACCAGTTGAGAACTGCTGATTTAGTGAACTCAAGGGTTTTCCAAGATTGTCAATCATCAAATATGTTTAGTATATCATCTATAAATATCGGGATTTCATGTGGTGTTTTTCGTCTCAGAACTTGAAGAGCCACGCCGTGACGATGTTTGAGGTGGGGAAGTTGTCTGATGAGACCCTGGACAGTTTTCTCATGGAACTGGAGAAGGTAATACCCTTATTATAGGACACAAAAGAAGCTGAGGGACACACAGTGGACAGACAATCTCCGTCTCTGTGCTCGTGTTGAAATAGAAAGGGGCCACCGCCATGGGCTGATTATACAGCACACACACTCACATTTTTCACTTTGGCACTGCTGTCACATCTCTTGCGCACACAAAAGCATAAAGGCTATTGCATTTCTCCCTTAATATCTCTCCAACTTTTAGTTATTCTTTTCTTGTTTGCACACGTTCTTTTACTCACTGACATAATGACTGTCTTTGTGTGTTGAGCTTGATAAGGATGCTTTTATGTTATAAGGTTGAGAGCACTGCTGAAGGAGAGGCTCAGAGATATTTTGACCATGCGCTGACCCTCAGGAACACAATACTCTTTCTGCGCTACAACAAAGATCTCACGCCTGATCAGGGCCCTGATGTACCAAATATAGGTATGTGTTAGTATCTGAGGGCTTGTATATACTAGACCTGGGTGATCAATAAAATATTTATGTATTAAATGTTATATTGTTTCTTACAAATTAAATGTTTGACAACTCTTGTTCAACTCTTGTTTCAATTCTTTTGAATCATTTTCATTTTAAAAATGTTCATGGATGGATTTTTAACAATGCAAAAAGGATGCAATAATCATTTACCCTGTTTTAGTTCTTACATTTATTAATAATAGTTTCTCTTTCTTAATTTTAATTAAAATTAATTTTTGAAAAAAAAATAGAAAAATTAATTTTAAGTAAATTTAGTAATTTCAGAGCAAAAGCAAATACATCAAATATACTATACATATTGAGCATGTGAAATCTAACTATACATCATAAAAAAATATACACAGGTGGCCAAATTTTTGGAATATTTAGGAAATTTAAATGTATTTGAAAGATGTCTCATATGACCACCAAGGTTGCATTTATTCAAAAATACAGTAAACCATATTATTGTGAAATATTACAATTTTCTATTTTAATATATTTAAAAATATCATGTATTCCTGTGATGCAAAGCTAAATTTTCAACATCATTACTCCAGTCTTCAGTGTCACATGATCCTTCAAAAATCATTCTAATGTACAGATTTGCTGCTCAGGAAACGCTTATTATTATCAGTGTTGAGAACAGTTTTTGCTGCTTAATATTTTGTGGAAATGATTCTGATGGGTAATACACGTCATTATCAGTGTCCTTATTTAAACTGTATCACTGTGATCTTTATTAAATTAAATTTTCTTTCAATTATGGAGCGGTACAAGTAGACGCATGTTCACACGTCCAGGTTGGCACTGATGTATGTTTGTGTTTCTCGCCAGGCCTGCCTCTGGACCTCCTCCGCTGTGAAAGCCTGCTGGGATTGGACCCTGCCACCTGCAGCCGTGTGTTGAACAAAAACTACAAACTGCTAGTTTCCATGGCGCCACTCAGTAACGAGATACGGCCAATCAGCAGCTGCACGCCTCAGGTAGCCCAGGAGACTGTAGTCAGACCCGTAGAGAGGGATGTGTGAACGCTGGGAGTTACGAGACTGTGCACGTGCTCAGTGAGCAGTCAGATCCTTGTCCTCTTGAGAGTATCCTTGTCCTCTTGCCTCCGGGTTTCTTTATAAAAGCTGCACCGTGTACAAAAATGCTACCCACCAACTACATCTCTGCATTTCCATAATGATCTTTTACATGCTGTTTAGATGTCTTTTGCAAATAAGGTCAGCATTTGGCCTTGGGAAGAAGTTACGGTGTGCATTTGGAATAACTTCATTTCACTACACTTCATTACATGTTTTGTCACTAGGAGCTGTTGGTTGGAAGTTGGCCATGTATCTTAGAGTAGCTATATATGTGTCTGATGTGTCTCTTCCAGCACATTGGTCCAGCCATTCCTGAGGTCAGCTCCATCTGGTTCAAACTGTATCTGTATTCTGTCACTGGTCAAGGCCCTCCTTCACTGCTGCTGTCCAAGGGATCCAGGCTCCGGAAGCTGCCAGAGATCTTTCAGGTCCGTTTCAGCAAAAAAATATTTATTTCATTTTTGTTTGTACTTTGTATGTATATATGTATATTAGGGGTCTTAAGATTTTTTTAAAATGTTTTTGAAGAAGCCTGTTCACATTTCTTATTATTATTATTAATATTGAAAACAGTTGTGTGCAAAATTTTCTATCTGGAAACTGTAATGCATTTTTAAGCATTCTTTAATTATAAACATTATAATTGTCTTTACTGTTGATAAATTGAATGCATTCTCACTGAACAAAAGTATTAATTTTAATTTTTAAAAAAAACTTACTGTCCCCAAAAATTTGACGGCAGTATATGCATTATAAACATGCTAAATATCCTGTTATTATCTATATATATATACTTTTTGTAAGTAAAATAACTTTTACATAATCATTTGATATGTTACTCAGGCCTATGACCGACTGCTTATTACATCTTGGGGTCATGACCCTGGGGTTGTCCCGTCATCCAACGTGCTAACAATGCTGAATGATGCCCTCACCCACTCTGCTGTGCTCATCCAGGTAATACAGGGAGACCCTGAACACCCAATAATTCTCATATCTAACACCTTCTCAATCTAATCTCATTTTAATTTCATTTTAAAACATTTAACAAAATCACTCTTTTCAGGGTCATGGAATGCACGGTCACGGTGAAACTGTCCATGTCCCATACCCATTTGACGACGAAGACCTTAAAGCAGGTAAAGTCTTAGTTGTGTATACATATAGTGGCCCAGGGTTTTTTAGGGTCACTGTAGATGTGTTTAGTACTCTGAATAGCCCAGTCTTTCTAACTGGCCACTCCGATTTGTGTTGCCTCTCCCAGAGTTCTCATATTCCAATATGTGTGCGCACAAAGCCCTTAAGATCCTGCGGGACAAAGTGGATCTGGAGCACCAGTGTGGCTACATCACCATGCTCAACCACAACAACAGACATCGCAGACGACCCAGTGACGCCGACGGTGGGGCTAATTCTTAATTCTAACTGTCCATTTAACAGATCTCTGAAATGCCTGATAAGGACAGCCCCTATACTGATCATTAGCCACTCCAGGGCTGTATCGATAAGTGCTGCAATTAGATTAGAATGAGAGCAACCGGTTCAAGCTTTTGCCAGTGTGTTTTATTAGAGCAGGTCTCTAATTCAATTAATGTTTTAATTGCAGTCCACACATTTGATTGCATCACTAATCAGAGTGAAACCTGAACGCTACCTGCAGGGTCTCAAAGGAACTTGAGATTCACTCTCTTTGCTTTCCTCACAGGAGACCCTGAGCTTAGCGGAGTGCTTGATGCCAGCGGAAGCAATGAATCTTTTGAGCTGGTTACGGAGGAGAATAACGGAGACGGCAGCAAGAAACCGGGAACAGAAGGTAGGTGTTCTTTGAGAGCCAGAATCTGCAGATTTTGTTTGAGAAATCATGCAGAATAGAGTTAAACATGTGTTGTGGGTACTGATAATCAATCGGGTCATGCGACCGAGTCAGTATGAGGTGCTCAGAAAATCCTGTTTGTTCACTCTCCCAGTGTCGTCCAGTGAGGATGAATGGGTTCCTCTGGAGCTTTGCTTTGGGATGCCTCTTTTTAGCTCGGAGTTAAACCGCAAAGTGTGTCAGAGGATCGTCTCCCACAAACTCTGCAGCAAAGACAGGTGACAACTTGAACAAATGTCCCCTTTTTTTTTTACTGTGCCTAAGAGTGCTTAAAAATACTGTGTTTGCAGACATGCAGTGGCATATTGAGCGGTGATGAGCACCATAGCTTAATGTGCCAATGCATGTCTGCAAATATTTCTAGCAAAGCAAAATTGAATCCATCCCAATATTTTACTGATCCCTGTTCCCTGTTTTGTTGTTGTTGTTGTTGTTGTTAATGCATTCAGTTCCTTTTCCAGAAATAAAACTAAATTAAATATGTAATGATATAATTAATCTGCTGTATATAAGTAGTTAACATTCATGTTTGTACAAATGACAGTTTGTTGAGCTTTCATTATAATTAGACATGTTATAACATGCTATAAATAAACATCTAAATAATCATACACATAGAGTACCAATTCTATGTATGCATTCCAGATCAAAAATATAAATAGTTCACCTTTGGCACGTTTTATTATCATCGCTGGCTTTTTTTGAAATATTATAGCCCCTACCACAGTGACAGATAACACTAAAATTGGTGGTGTGAGAAATCACACTCGTCTCTGTGATAGTCGGTGACTGGCCTCTTCTTTAATCAGAACCAACGTCTCTTGAATGAATACATTAAAAGAAAAATGAAGCATATTTAATTATGTTCGTTTTGACAGTTTTAATTACAATATATATGTTAAAACCGGACTAAAGAATAAAGAACACACTCTTGTTTCTTTTGCAGTCTTCAAGAGTTACTACATTCCAGTCGAAAACTGGCATTAAAAGTTCTCAGTTTTGTTCATTCATTCCAGGTAAATCTTCACCAATTTTATTTTGTTCCGAATATAATGTGGGTTTAGTTCATAGGAGCAGTGCTAATGTCTTATTTCAAAGATGTCATTCAGCTGTATTACAGTCATGGAAAACCAGGAAGTATCAGCAAGTTTTAAAATAGCTATTTCCTACAGGAATTTAATGAAATCTTATAAAGTCATGGACATTTCTATAGTGGATATATTTTTTTCTAGTCATGTTCTGCTCTAAAATATTTCCTCTATGAGAGTACAATCTCTATAAAATTGGGCAAGAAGTGAGACCCATGGTATTTTTCACTGTCGGGTGTTCTTTGTATGTGTCTTGAGTCGACTATTTTTCACCGTCCCTCACAGGATGGAAAACAGCCCGCGGACCCTGACAGCGGGGTCTGGGGTCCCCTGAGTCAGCCCCCGGCAGAGTCTGGGGTCCCCCTCCCTGCAATCAACCTGTTCTTCAAGGACGGCGAGCTAAAGGAATGGAGCGGCCGAGCGCCGCCCTCCCTGCACTTCTCTGCCCCACAGAGAGATCAGCCCACATAAAACACTACCCTCAAAATAACCCTGTTCAGATCCACACCATACACCGCTTATGTCATGAGTTACCATGTTACCTGTGGCACTCAATCACACACAGCCATCAAGCGCTGCTGCCGCCATCCGTCACGTCTGGATGCGAGCGTCCAGAGTAAAGTCCCGACGGCTTCAATCACACGTCCCATTCACCCAAACAAAAACTAGAAAATCTATTTACAAAAAACCTTTTAATGTGTATATAGACTTTGCTTGGAAAACATAGGACCAATCCATTCATCCAAGGATGAAGTCGCCCTATTCGTATTACCATGTTTTGTGACCTGATGCATGATATCACTGCACAAAATCTCAAAAACTACTTGACTGAATCAGCAGGGTTTGAAAACACAAAGTTGAGGTTTACGTTTTGCACAAAGCCTGTGGATGACATTCAGGTTTATTCAATTTTTTTCTTTTGGAAATCAAGACCTTTGTTGGGACTTGATTACGGTTTATTAGGTAGTATTCCAGCTGGAAATCTTGTCCGTCTCAATTCTGCTTGGCAGAGGAGCGTTTCTGCTTCACTGAGACCAAAGACCAACTTGTTTTATGTTGATTTTTACTATTATTTTAATTTGCGCTGCCTTATTTGCTTTGTGCCCATTAGACTACTGTATCACCAAATGCGTGTATTCAACTAGGCCAGTTTGAACATGTTCCCACTATCTGCTTTTGTCTACAAACCTTCAAGTAGTGACAACAAGGTCATCGATTATCCCTCAGTACCTAGATGTGTTGAATATCAGAATAAGTTTAGAGTTTATTGTGCGAATATGCAGTAATACAGAATTAAATTCCCCTCAGTGGCCTGATTTTTTTCCCCTCACGCCTTTACTGAGGGTGCTGCCAGTGTTTCCCCAATCAAACCTTATGGTAGTGGTGTATGAAGACCGATTAGAGATCTTGGTGCTGCATGATGAGTGTGTAGAGTCGTTGTGTGTATTGTGCACCATCCTCTCCTCATCTCTTTATTTCCCCTTTCCATTCCTTCCTGCATCGATAGGACCCAAAACAACACCGGCTCCGTGCCTGACCCTGTCACAGTGTTAGGGAAAAAATAACCGATAGTTTTATAAAGTCACCCTGCATTGTAGGAACGCTCTGTTGTAGTGTGTTTGATGGGACTGTGAACATGCTCTTGTAATTAAATGGGTACAGAAGTTAAATTTTCCCCTCACTCCATCCCATTCTCCAAAATATATGTCATAACAAATGAGTATGTAAAAAGAATATGAAAGTACTAATAAATATGTTACAAAAACACCCATTGCAAGTGTTAGCATGGAGTTTGTCATTTAAAAAGCTGTTTTCTTCAGGTTGTTGATGGGTCGGCTACAGACAGGCTGGCTCCCCGGTGACTGTAATTACTATAGCAACACAAATTCAGGGTGTCACCAGGGGGCACTGAGGCTCTGAAATGGGGCATGTCATCATAGGAATAGCACAAACCAGAAGAAGAAGAAAAAAAAAGCATCTGATGTTGCCTGTCAACAATTCATATTGAGATGCTCTTTATTTTTCATCCTACAATATGCACAAGGCCAGTGTATGTAGTGGTTTGACTTTCTGTCATTTAATTTTATAATTAATCTTGTAGCTTAATAATTAAAATTTGTTTTATCTGGAGGCTTGCTCTTTAAAACTAGGTCAGTGACTATAGTCAGAAACTTTCAATATTTCAAGAAATGTGTGTATGGGAGGAAATTTGACACAGCGGGTGGCTACCCTATCCATTTTTATTGTAGATGTGCTGCAGCCTATGAAACTTTTACACAGAAATACAGACTTGTACAAAAGGAATATAACCTTCTACTTCAGTCTCTCTGTATTTTCAGGCTTTCATGTTTCTAAGCAGTGCATGTAGAAAAACAAAACTGGCATTATCCATGTAATTAAATATATATTGGATGTTATTTTTCACTTAATTGGAAGGGTAAATACTTTTATTTACAGTTTAAATGACTGTAAATAAAGTCTTATTCTGAATTATTAAATTCATAAAGCTCAAATTCATGGCGCACAGCCCCAATATGTGTTGCCATATTGATAGTCTTTTGTGATATTGTTTCATATTGTGTCTTTACATAGAGTACAGAGCCATTCACAACCTGTACGCAGATGGTGAATTCACACCAAGATTGATAACTAATAACTATCAGCATCCACACCAACAGATGAAACCATTGTGCTTATTATGAGCAAGCTCTGCAGTTATGTTGTCTGTCTTTAAATGCTCAAGCTGTTCATTAAGGTGGAAAAAATCATTCTGAATGTGAGTCCAATATCTTTACCTCACAATTCAGAATTTTTTTTTTTTTTTTTTTGAATCGTGAAATGTTAACTGAGAAACAAATAAAGAATTGTGAGACGTAAACTCGGAATTGTGAGAATAAAGGTTAGAATTCTGAGTTTATATCTAGAAGAAAAGTCTGAATTGCAAGTTCAAAAATCCACAATAACCTTTTTGGATTTTTATCCTGTGCCAAAAACTGGCTTCCATACTATTCTTATAGAATGAGAACAATTATTAAAATATTGTAATTATCTTTATCGTCCTTGGTGTAAATGGGCCTTATTTGCTGACAAATGATAGAAGACATTTGCAAGTTCTTTCATCCAGCAGTTTTTGATTTTGGTAGGCTATTTTGAAGTATGCCGTTACTATTTTTGGGTAACTGTTCTTGGTCAAGTTAAACTAAGTGGAGAAACTGCTGCTCATTGTACAAGTGAATGAATCACATTCAGACTATTTTGACCGATTAGATCAACAGTGATTGATTTGCGAATCTGGCAATGCTAGTTCTGATTCTAACGGTTCAGAAAACAAGAATGACATGATTGCTGGAATATTACGGTATAGGCCTACGTAAAATATCTCAAGAATTTATCAGTAAAAAGAGTCTAGCGACACCCTTATTTGTGAACAAATTGTAGGCTACTTTATATGTAGGCCTAATTAACTAAATTATTTTATGCATTATTATGACATAGGCCTAAGTTATATGTTTTTGTTTGCTTGTTGTTTACAGTAGTTCTTGTGGCTCCTCTAATATGATTGGCAGAGCAGCACTGCAGTAGGCTACTGTTAACAGGACAGCCCTGAGTGAGCTACTTTATCATATTAATACTTCTTAATGACGCAGATCTAACCTGCTTTACACCGTGTTGTGCTTTTCCAGCGATGTCTCTTTAAATGTGTGTGGCTGTGGTTGGTTTTCTTCAGCTCTGCCTGTTAGTTCGCGTAATATCTGATAAACCCGAGCAACGCGCAGCAGGTGCAGTTCAAAACACAGAGAACATTTTGACAAACAAACAGAGCGCTTTACGTTTCTGTAAGGACGGAAATAACGTGTTTGTCATTCTATTCGGATACCGGAGCAACATTTTATTCATTTCATCACTGTCAGTGAAGCTTTGAAGAACTTTATGCTCGGAAACATCAGGGGTGATAGGACTACTAACTAACTAACCGCCCGGAGCAACAACACGAATCATTGGACACACAGACTGGATGTAACCTCTGACTTATCCCACACAATAACACGTAACTCTTCTTATATAAAGTGCTTTGTTTTGGTCTGTAATTGTGATGCGCGCGGATCTGGCATATGCAGCTTTAGTAAGCAACTATCTGCGCAGACGGAGCATCGCAGTGAATCTACTTCCAGATGTCCATCTCTCTCTGCTCGTAACAGGTGGAGCTCATTTCACTCCATCTGTCCGCTGCTGAAGTGGCATATATGGGCAACCAGGTTGACAAACTGTCACACCTAAGTTACGCCGAAGTTCCCACGACCGACCCTAACGGACTGGACACGGAGGAAGACGGCCCGCGGATCGGCGTCTCCTACATTTTCGCCGCCGACGACGACGAACTGGACGATAACCATCATCAGCATGTCGATGGATCGGAGCAGAAGGAGGAAGAGAAGCGCTACAACGAGCTGGACTGCGCGGTTTACCACCGAGACGAGTGCATTTATGAGAGGAGTAGCAACACTACGGAACTGGAGACGTTCAGCCCGGAGAATTTATTGAACAAATGTAAGCCCGGGGATGTGCTGGAGTTCGTGTCCGCCGGTCAGTACCCGCACTGGGCTGTGTACGTGGGGGACTTCCAGGTGGTGCACCTGCACCGGGCAGAGGTCAAGAACAGTTTTCTGACCGATGCTAGTCAGGGCAGGAGGGGCAGGATCGTAAACGAGCTGTACAAATTCAAGCCCCTCAGCCCTGACATGGTGGTGCAGAACGCGATGGAGCAGGTGGGGGCCAAAGACAGAGAATTAAGTTGGAGAAATTCGGAGTGTTTCGCCGCATGGTGCAAATTCGGTAAACGGGAGTTCAAGATGGGAGGGGAGATACGGATAGGAAAACAGCCGTACAGATTAAAGCTCTTCTTGCCTGACAAACAGTTTCATGTGCTGGAGTTTCAGAGTTTGGAGGATTTGATCATGGAAAAGAGGAGAAATGATCAGATCGGTAAAGCGGCAGTTTTGCAGGAGTTGGTGCATCATTTGAGCAACAGCGGAAGTGAAGCGAACGTTCATTGACGTGCAACAGGTAGCGGAGAGAAATGTATCCCAGCATAACATGTGCGTGATTCTCACGAAACCCGTCCAGAACGTTTAACTGCAAAATTAAAATCAATTGTTTTAGTTCAAAGAAAATTACAAAACTGGGACAGATTCTGATTGGTCAACTCCATGATACAGTACCAGCTTTTCATCATATCACTGCGCAGCTCCCATAGCAGATGTTCTGTCATGTCAGGGACTACATCTTTTAGCGGAAGGATATTACTTAATTAATTTAATAATGATAATAAAAGTTTAAATAAAAAATGTGTCCTCGATATTTTTAATTTGTTGCAACCGTCTTTATAAAAACAATAAATCATAGGCCATGCTGCATTGTGAATATAGTAATGGCTAAAAGAATCAGCTAGTGTCCCCATATTGACAATTTAGAGCACATGATGGGTTTATTGGTTAAGATGTTTTGGATAGTAACTTATTGTGAAGCGTTCTTTTCATAACAATTAAGCAAAATTCCCATTGCTTTAATGCAAAAATATGTTCTTATAGACTCTGTAATATGGTGAAAATATATATCATAGTAGGCTAGTATTACCACCTTAAATTTATGTTGATTTTAATAAAATAAAATGCATTGAAAATAATGGAAATAGCAGCCTAGACGTAAGCAGGCTGAATTATGGTAATGAGAATTGGGTGGTAAAACTTGCTAAATTGTCTTAAAAATAATGTTACAATGCAAAACATCTTAATTGTCATAAATGTATAGGCTTCATTTACTTTTAGCAAAAATATATTTTTTCTTAATTTTGGGGCTTCGTGAGATTCATCTGTATGTTGGTATCTGACATCACATATTATGATGACAAATTATGTTAATTTTCCTTCTGTTGGAAATCGAAATAATTTCACACTCAGACTCAGTTATTAAATATTTTAAGTTGGGTGGTATTGTTTTTCAAATAGATTGCCTCTCAAGTTGTAAGCTGTTCTCTATAATGTCTAATCAGGCTCTCTGTGAGTTGCAAAATAGCCATAAATCATCATATGTGGACCTTGCTTTATACAAGTTTTGGCACACATGAAATTACAGCAAGTAAACATTGACTGAATCCACCTGTTTACCCTCTCTCTCTCCGTTATTCTTGCTTTCATCATTACACAATCTGAGAACATATCTGACCTCACATCATGGTCTTTACGTCAGTATGGTGCATTTATAACGCATATGTATGTAGTTTTGTGTATTTTTGCGACTTTGGAGCTCCTACAGTTAAGTGAGTGGAATTCACTGTCGTAAATATAGCAATATAGCTGTACGTGTGCATTTGTTGCTGCCGTAAAGCAATCCGCTCTTTTCACGGAATTTCGCACCCTCTCATCAAACTACTGACTTCCAGACAGATGTTTGGCGGGAAGCAAGAGAAAGAAACAGAAGTCATTCAGGGTAATGATTTTGAAACTGAAGGTAAAAAACTTACATAAATTTGCTTTAATTAACTGTACGTTCATTATACTTTTGACATTAGTATCCACATTTTTCCTGAACATGGGAAGTCGCACATGATTCATACCGGAACAATGCTTTACATTTCCGGTTTCTGGTGTTTCTAGTCAATTTTTCCAAATGGATAATGTAATGTTAAACCTATGAAAATAGTTTAAGAATAGAATGTGGCTCCATAGTTTAATCACTTCACAGTGTCGCAGTGACTGACTTTTTGCAGTGGATCACCTGAAGTTTATGACATGAGGCGGCCAGAACTTATTTTGAAAAGTTTTTTTTTTTATAAATTCAGTAGCTCTTTTAACCCTGTTTTAACATGGGTTTTTAAAGGGATAGTTCACCCAAAAATGAAAATTCTGTCATTAATCACTCACCTCATGACGCTCTAAACCCGTAAGACCTTCGAACACTAATTAAGATACTTTCTGACCCTGCATAGACAACAATGCAACTACCACTTTCAAGGCCCAGAAAAGTAGTAAGGACATCATTAAAATAGTTCATGTGACATCAGTGGTTCAACCATAATTTTATGAAGCTAAGAGAATACTTACGTCTATAATAATGTCTTTATTCAACAATTTCTTCTCTTCCGTGTCAGTCTTCGACACCTATAACGATGTCCTTACTACCTTTCTGGGCCTTGAACGTGGTAGTTGCATTGCTGTCTATGCAGGGTCAGAAAGGTCTCGGATTTCATCAAAAATATCTTTTGTGTTCTGAAGGTGAACAAAGGTATTACAGGTTTGGAACGACATGAGCAATTAATGACATCATTTTAATTTTTGGGTGAACTGTCCCTTTAATGAGACTGGAGCATGGAAATCCATCATGACAGCACTCATTGGTTAGAAAAAGATGGACACAGGTTCTGTTTTTTCCATATGTTTATATATTTTCCTTTTTTTTATTACCAGAGGCCACGTAATATGGTGGAGTTGGAAAGCTACAGGTGAAAACATGAGCTTGTTTTAAAAAAATCTGATTGAAATCATTTGATGTAGTGTTTTAATATTCAGAATAAGCTTTAATCCTGGGCCTCTTCAATACCCTGCAAACTCTCCACGACTTTCATTTGCAAGGCTGCCAAAGTTGGCTTACCCTCTAATTGTCCTCCCACTTGTGAATTTTAATACAATATTCTCTGAGTGTGTGAATTGAATTTGATGATGTGAAGCCGTAGAAAAGAAGCTGAAAGCAACAGTTTGCTAACACTGGGTTAAATAAATATAGCAAAGGCCAAGGCATAAAATGCCACGTAGGTAGTAATTTATTAGTCTCTGCTTCGAAACTCTATAATAAGAGCCCCAACAAATGCCACAGGCAGTCATAGCCATTCAGTCATGAGATCATGAAGCAAATGCTTCATCCAAACTAGACTTTGACCTCAAACTTTGCCTATGGGAAAACATCAGGTGGTCAGACTTGAAATGCATGGACAATCCGAAGGGTCGAAACACAATGTCACAGAAACTCGGTGTGACTTATCTCTCTGAACAGGAGCCGTGCCTTTGAGATACGTTGCAGATGACGTTTTTTGTTACAGGAGGAAAGGGTGTTTTATGATTTGAGCCCAATCGCACTGCCACAGGGCCACTCTGAGTAAACACGGGATGCTGGGAAACAGGGAAGTAATTACAACTGCCATACTGTGAGTGAGTAATGGCTGCCCACAAAGGCAACAAGACAGTCTTTGTGAATCATTGGAAAGTCAACACTTTTGCCAGCTTGAGACAACAGCCCCCTAATGAACACTTAGTCGTGATGTTTTGAATGTGATCTGACTCTGTGACACTGCTCTTTGTGCTGTTCCTTCAGCTGAGCCGTGTATAGTTAGCAGTTTCCGCCATAGAGCAGTTTTTAGTTTGTTGTGCAAAAATGCTGAATAGAATTAATATGAGAAATTCCTGAAGGAACCCATGACAACCTCCGGGGTTAGGCAACACACTGACCTCTTAATTAAACAGTTCTGTTGGTTTGAACTACGAAAGTATAATAGACCATGGATACTGGAGAGAACTTTCATGTTTCACCGAGATCTTTGAAATTTTTAAAATGAAAGCAAAATTTAAATAGTTCTAGCCAGTGACATTAATCAAATCCCCTTGTCCTTTTCATAGCTGTATAGAATCTCTAATTAAAAATTTAAATAACAGAATAAGAAATAATAATAGTGCAGTCAAACAATTAATCGCGATTAATCGCATCCAAAATAAAAGTTTTTGTTTACATAATATATGAGTGTGTACTCTGTATATTTATTATGTATATATAAATACAAACAAATGCATGTATATATTTAAGAAAAATATGCTATGTTTATATATTAAACATATTTATATATAATATAACATATAATAATATAAATATATAAATGTATATAATATATACATGTAAATATTTTCAAAATATATAATGAATGTGTGTGTATTTATATATACATTATATATATATATACATAATAAATAAACACAGTAAACATACATATATTATGTAAACAAAAACTTTTATTTTGGATGCGATTAATTGCGATTAATCGCTTGACTGCACTGAATAATAATAAAAGTAATAATTCGATAATTAAGTTTGTGATGGTCATCAAATCCCAGTGTTCTATATAGCTGCATAAATTCTCTAATTAATAGAAGTTGAGAAATTAAATTAAAATAATTGAAAATTAAAATAATAAAATAATTAATAATTGAATAAGTAGTCCAGTGATGTCCTTCAAATCCAAGTGTTTGTCATCACTGATTAGATTTTCTAAATCAAACAAAATAATTAATTTAATTAATAATGAATAATTTAATTAAAATAATCCTTTTTGTAGCTGCATAGATTTCCTAATAAATAAATAAATATTTATTAGAGAATTCCTCAGTGTAGCTGCAGATTATCTCAAATTAATAAATGAAAATTGAAATAATTTGAAAAGTGACATTCATCAGATCTCAGTGTCCTTATTGTTGCTGCAGAAATTCTCTAATTCCCAAAATAAATAAATAAGGAAAATGGAAATAATTTAAAAAGAGTATTAAATCCACTGAATCTCAATGTTTTTATTGTAGCTGTATATGCTCCCAAATAAGTAAATAAATAAAAAAGACAAATTAAAATATTTAAAAAGAGTAGTCCAGGGACATTAATCAAATCCTAGTGTCATTATTGTAGCTGCATATATTCTCTAAATAAATAGATAAATAAATAAATGATTTAAAAAGTATCATTCAACAAATTCAAGTCTAGCTGCAAAAATTCTTAAATAAAAGTTAAATTAAAAAAATTATTAAGAAAGAAAGAAAAATACAAATATTTGAAAAAGAGTTATAAAGCATAAACATCCTAATAAATAGATACATTGAACTATTTAAAAAGTGTAGTCCAGTGACAACAAACCCAGTGTCCTTATCATAGCTGCATGGTTTTCTGGCAGACCTTTACTTCAGATGACCTGGGTTGAGGTGAACTTGTGAAGCTCATTTGTCAGTGCTTAAATAGCTTATCAACTTCATCAAACATGCTTATTTAACCACAGCAAAATCTTTTCCTTGCTTCTCATTATCTCATTATCATACTCTTCATACCTGAGTCATTATGTAAAAAATCCACTTTATGCTGTAATGTCTGAAGCGTTTGATAGCCTTTCATAAAATAACATTTAATTCATATTATAAATGTAGTCACAGTTTTCTTGCAAATTACCATGCAAGTTAAGAGCGTGTCCTTTAATGACATACCTCTGATATCCTTAGGGCTTTACAATATGCCTTTTAAAGCCATGTTTAAATTATGCTAATATTTCAGTGAGATTAAGCCTCAACCATCCTTTTAACGCTTGCAGTAGGGACACTATACAAGGCCTCTCGTTCACAAGACATAAAAGGCTTCAGTTTTAACTGCAGTAACGAGGAGGAAGGAAGTTACTTGCAGTCAATTTGCTTTCTCACTTCTTGTACTCTGTACTCTGTTGCAAGCAGTTGCAGTGTGTAGTTTCAGGCCTGTTTCAGCTTACGTCATATTTGGGGGGAGTTTTATTTTATGAGCCAAATATGATTTGGGAAGAGCACGATTATTAAACAAGCATTAAAATACAATATTTGACAGAAAATGCACCCCTCCTCATTTCCAATTAAATTTCCTCCCCCAACAACTTATTTATGAACCAAAAATAAATATTTATTGAAGTACAGTGATGTCTCTGAAATTAAAAACATATTTCCCACTTACAAAGGTACCTTTCTACTCCCAGGTAATCTTCTTGTGTTTGTTTGAATGTCACACATCTTCATTAGGAATTTGTACTTGTTCTTCAATGCAAATTAGTTCTGCTAGATTACACGAGAGCGTCGGTGGCCAGCAATTGTCGAGTCTACCAAACATTTCCGATTGGATTCAAGGCTGGCTCTAGCTGCAGCAGTTCCAAGCCACCCTTTTATCCTTTTTGTTGTGTGCTCTGTGTCATTGTCCTGATGGAAAACCAGTCTTCACCATGTGGATCTCTGGCTAGCTGAAACAGGTACTCCAAGGTGAAAATCTTTACAGTATGGTACTGTGAAGTGTATTTGGTTTGTGCCACATATAACACCTTACTCTCAGGCCAAAGAGCTCAATTTTAGTCTCATCAGTCCACAAATTGTTCCTCAGAAGGTGCTAGATGTTCTCAAACTCCAGGAATGATTTAATGTTGGTCAGAAGTGTTTCCTTCTAGCCACTCTCAGAGTCGTGATCTGTGAAGTGCTGTAGTGTGTGTTGATATCTGGGCTGTTTTTACTATTTCTGCCAAAAAGACCTACAGCTCTTCTTCTGGGGGTTGTAACCTGCCTCTTGGTCATTTCTCTGAAAGCTGCCCTTGTTCTCAGTTTGAAAGTCTTCTTGCATCATGGTTCAGAGCTTTGACAGACTTCTCCAACTTCATCTCAACGTTAAATTGAAACCGTTTTTAAGCAACTGTTTAAGTTGAGACCTCACACAGTCAGCAGCATTTGGAGAATATTGTGTAATTGGGTTTTCAGTAGACAATACAATGTTTAAAGGAAAAATATAAGCAATGGATTTTGATTCTTGCCAAAAGTGGCGACAAGTGACTTTCTATATGAGTGAGTCATTTAAATCGTTCATTCAGCCAGTTTGCTCAAAAATACTGATTCTGGATTTTTTCTTTTATGAGTAACGTCCTTATGGCATTGCATTGTGTACGGTCATCAGTAATTTTTGCACATTTGTCAGCCGCCTCTTGTTCACTGGATGGAGTCATTGGAAATAAATGAGAACAATTCGTTAACCGAAAAGATTCATTTAAAGGGATGATACATTGATGTGTAAAGACACAAAACGATCGGTCTGTGCAAGAAACTGAACAGTATTTATATTGTTTTTTACCTCTGATTCACGCAATGTCCGAACTGTCTGTCCTGAGCGGTGGTGTGTCCTCCTGAGCGCATTCTCAACAGCAGGCGCGTGAGGAGTCTTCTTCTTCTTCTTGCTTTAAGGCAGATCGCAGACTTATAAGTGCATTACCGCCACCTATCTCTCAAATGGACCATTGACACCCTATCTACAATCTCAATTAGGAGTGTCAATGGTCCATTTGAGAGATTTTACAATGTATCGTCACGAGCCGCAGGGTTTAATTTGGTTTTGTTTGTGCATGTTTTTTTTTATTAATGGTGCATACAGTTATTTCTTCTTTTAAAAGGTTTGTTGTAATTTTGAAAAATGACTGTTATCAGAAAGATAAGGCAAGGCCTTTCTGAATGCTTTAATCCTTCCTTACTATGTCCTAAAAGAGACAGTCTGTATGAAACCTCTATTGGATCTAGAGGCAAGTGGCTTTGAAATACATAAAGACCCGTCAAGCTTTTCTATAAGAACTAGTTATTGCAACTAGATATTTGATGTGAAAATAGTCACTGACTGAATAATTAAAATGTGAAGTGTTGTGCTCAGAGAGAACTAAAATATTTTATTTAAATTTGTATATTATTAATTAAATTAATATTTTATTTAAACTATTAAAATACTTAAAAAGATTTGAGATAAGTGTTAATATAATAACTACCAGGTGAAATCTGTGGAGTTAATAATAATAATAATAATAATAATAATATTAACAACAACAACTACATCAATAAAAATCTATCATTATAAAAACAAAAAAAGTGGCTGAATATAAACTTATTTAATTTAGTGAATTGTTTAGTATTTTATTATTATTATTATTATTATTATTATTATAAAATGCAAAATATAGTGGCTGGATTTAAACCTGTTTAGTTCATTTAGTGCTTATTTTATTTTATCTTGTATTTTTATTATTATTACTTTGATTATTGTTATAAATCTATTATTATAAAATGCAAGAAAAGTGGCTGAATATAAACTGGCAAATTTAGTGCTTATATTATGATTTGCTGTTCAAAAAACATTTATTATTATTATTAATATTAATATTAATATTATTATCAATATCAATAACAGTTGAGTAAATTTTTTTCAGGATTCTTTGATAAATATAAAGATCCAAAGATCAGCATTTATTTGAAGTAAAAAGCTTTTGTAACATTATACACTAAAGGTTGGAGTCAGTATACATTTTTTTTTGTGTGTGGGGGGCGGTGAAATTATAGAAATTAATGCTTTTATCTAGCAAGGATGCTTTAAGTTGATCAAAAGCGATGATAAAGACATTACAAAAGAGAAACCTGACAAAAATATACTCAGCTGTTTTCAACATAATAATAGTAATAATACATGTTTTTTGAGCAGCAAATCAGAATATTAGAATGATTTCTGAAGGATCATGTGACTACAGTAATGATACTAAAATTTCAGATTTGAAATCACAGGAATAAATTAAATTCTAAAAATATATTCAAATAGAAAACAGTTAGTAGTAATAATATTTCACAATTTTACTGCTTTTGCTGTATTTTGGATCAAATAAATGCAAGCTTGGTGGGCAGAAGAGACTTCTTTAAAAAACATTAAAAATCTTACCGTTCAAAATCTTTTGGCTGGTAGTGTATAATAAGAGTTGAACAAATGACTAACCAGGAGTCATACGGTATTGTTCAAAAGTTTGAGGTCAGTACAATTCTTAAATAAATCAGTACTTTTATTTAACGAGTACACATGAACTTGATCAAAAGTGACGGTAGTGACATTTATAATGTTACACAAATGTATATTTCAAATAAATGCTTTTGAACTATATGAAGCAGCACAACTGTTCTCAGCATATTAGAACGATTTCTGAGATCACGTGACACTGAACACTGAAGTAATGATGCTGAAAATTCAGCTTTACTATCACATAAAATTTCTTATTGGAACAAAGCAACAGAGAAGAGCTTCAATATCTGTAACCACTTTACCTGTTACAAACAGATAATATTATTAATTGTGGGTTTTATCTGTTACAAAACAAGACAATGGTCAAATTTACTGCACTTAAAATAATAATAATAATAATAATAATTCTGTGATAATTTACATTATTTTTTCTCATGTTGTTCCAAAGTAATATATCCCAAAAATGTTTGAAAATATATAAAATAATAACAAAATATTCAAACTTTGCACATCACATGGTTATGAGACACCAGAGACAATCAGTGGTGTTTTTTTATTTCTAAATTGGCATTTTGATCAATCTAGTTTCAGTATATGCATATGCAAATTAAATTTGATAGTAATGGCAGACTGAACAATAAAAAAAAAAAAAGGACTTCTTAAAATATTCAAAATATTATAAATTATTTAAAAAAAATATATATATATTTTTGAGATTTCTAAACTGGCATTTTGATCAATCAAGTTTTAGTATATGCCTATGCGAATGAAATTTGACGGTAATGGCAGATGGACCAATTTTTTTGAAAAAAATTACTTCTTAAATGTTCTTAAATTAAAATGACTTCTCAAATTATTTAAAATATTATAAATTATACAAATTTTAAATGAGAAATTAAATTAAAATTTAATTTAAAATTTCAGTCTGTTCCTGACACAACGCTATGATAAGGCTTCAATATTCTTGGGATATAGCATGAGTTATTTTCTTTGTCCCTTTAAAACCTTATGGCACTTTTATGCTTTTGTAAAACATTCTTTAAAGTCAAGATGAAACAGAAGTGTAACAGATCCGAGTGTAATAGATTATCAAAAAAGGAAAAGGATGAAGACTTGGGGCTTTTTTGGGATGAGGACCTGTGGATGCAGATGAACAGGAACATGACTAATTGATTGGAGAAGTCCAGCATATGTCACCAAAGAGAAGTCTGTCATTTTCACCAGGTTTGACATTACAAGGTCAGAACATTTAAAAAAAATAAAACAACCTGTATGCACAGATGAATTGTTCACAGTAAGACCTATAATATGCGTTTAGAAAACAAATAGGGTGAACTCTCATTTCATGCCAACTTTATAGCTTCTTTGAAAGAAGAAATGAGGGTTAGTGATGATGACAGTATTGTTATGTTTGGTGAACTATCCCATTAACTTGACGTAAAAGCTTTAAGTGATTTAATTGTTGTTGGAAGTTTACACACACGCACACACACTCTTGACATTACTCAAGCAGCCATAACAACATTTGACATGACAATACCTATGAGTAGTTTGCTGGGAAATGAGGCCCATTTAGACGCCACCGTGTTTAAGGGGAAATTAAATGGTTGCCAAGATACAAAAACCTGTCTGACACCAAACATCTGAGAATATGAGTAAAAAAGCTTTATTTTGGCTGTGGAGAAACGCCAATAGTCACATACTCCAGGCTCTAATCAAGCCTTCACTGATGTATGAATTCACTGGGTAATCTGCTTTGCATTTAATTACATGGTTCCAATAAACTGGAGCATATTCTCCCTCCACAGCTTGTTTCTTAGTCACTTGTTTCACACTTGTTTCAATAACAGAATGAATGAAGGAGCCGCATAAATGATGCTGTCTGTGTGTTTGAACACTGTTAAAATGAGTGCTTGAATCAAATGTTAGGCTCTATCAGTCATTGAGAGAGCTTTTTCCAGTGTGCATCTATGTCATTTTAAATTTGGCTTTTCAATTAAGCCTAAGCAATATCACAACAATGTTGTTTGTCTGTATATCAGCTAATCACAGTCCTGCTGAATGTTCAAACCAGCAGCACAGTGTGATATTGCTTTTGGAGGCCTACAACAGTTCAATAAACAAGATGTTATTATTGAGCAACTTATATTTAGACACAATATTGACAGTTACATTGTCTAATTTTGTTCCTCCAATGAAAAAAGTTCCAAACTAAGTCAAATTAATCTCTCTAAAGGTCCATTCACAGCAAAAACAATAACTATAAAGATAACTGTAACAATAACTATATTAGTGTCCACACCAATGGACAATAACGTTCTGTTTATTATAAGTGGGTTGCAGTTGTATTGTCTTTTACTTTAAATGCTCAAGTTCTTTAAAGTGGGGTGGATTCTGATTGACTACCCCTACCAATATTTTTATTGTTCATCAGCTAGAAAAATTGTTCTGAAAGTGATTCCAACAATGTTGTTCCTCTGTGTCATTATCTTTATAGCTGTGGTGTGGACTTCCCTATAGAGCATTTTGGTGTTTGCAAAAAGTCATGAGATGTTTTGTGGGCAGAGCCGACATGGTGGCAAAAAAAGGCAGTTTTTAGGCCCCCAAAACTCCATTGTCATGTAAATGAGTGGTATAAAAAGGTTTCCATTTTTAGTTGAAAAAGGTGTCATGTAAACACCCCTTAAACATGCTGTAACTGGAGGGCTAATACATTATGCCCTCTATAAACTGCATAGGTAAATATAATGTAGATCTATTGTTTACATCAAATTCAACACTGTAGTAGGCTAATCATTGCAGGATAGGGTCGTCTGTTTAATGGCTTGCAACCATAAACGTCTGTATTTAGCTTCAAACGGCGTCTTTGAAAGATGGTATTATATAATAATAAAGACAATCTTTTTTGCATTCTGATTCTGGACACAAGAAGACATTTTTTATATCCACTCCACTGTGCGCACGCAAAGTGACGTAACTATGTTGTCTACAGTATTTCCAAATTGTCTATTCTCATAGAATTAAAACTATTATTAAAACTTTTGAGTTATAGTTATCATCCCTGGTGTGAATGGTCTTGACCACACTGTGGAATGTTCCCAATCTATCAGGGTGTGAGCAATACACAGTAGTGACGTTTCCTTCCTGAATGAATCACTGTTTTTGAACAAACCAATTAAATGAATGATTCAATGACTTATTCATAAAGACAATCGCTGCTTTCATTGCTGAATTAATCAATGTTTTTAAATGAAAAGGCTGAATTATTGATTCATTGACTCACTCAAAGATAGTTTCTTGTTGTCTCCTACTAGTGTAATGATGTAACCTGCAGAAAGAGTTACTGCACAAAACCAAGCTGAGTGATACAAACAGTAAAAATACCAGAACTAGCTTCTCTGTTTTAAAATCAAATTTTAAGTTTTCAGAGTGGATTCTATTCATAGTTAATGTGATGAACTACACCTGTGTTTACTTTCCTAGGACTTCAAGGGAACTGACTTCATCCACTAAAAATGATCCTGGGACCAGGTGGTTAAAAATAATTAGAATATGTTTGGTTCTGGGAAATAGTCTAGCATCATTTGTTTGCAGATGCCACTTGGTTTATCAAATGCAATGAAATTAGTGTCCAAATTCATTCTGCGAACATTTTATTTCCCTGTGCAAACAAGACACTTAATATCACGCCTACCACCAAACAGTGTGCAAGTTGCTTTCACTGTTTACCCTGTCTGACTGTGTTTTGATAGCTTTCATTTTACTCTCTGAATACTCAGAAGAATGCTAGAGCTAGTACTGCAGACTACCTGCAGGGCAGGCCAATTTCCTTTGATCGGTATTGTGAAGAGAACTCCAGGAGCCACTGTGACAAACACCAAATGCTGAATCATACATTCCTCGGTTATACCAAATGCAAAATCTCTTCCAATTTGATTTCATTCATTGCTGGTTCTGCAGGTAAGGCCTGAATGATCCGATCACTGCTTCTGTTCACTTTACCATGGGCTGCCTGAATGATTCATTCACAGCGCCTTACTGGTGCCCATCGATGATTGCCTCGGATACATTTTAAGTACATCAGTATTTGGAGCACTGAATACAGCATGCTCAGGGTCAGAGCTATCAGAGCGGAACGTTAATTTCACATCCCAGCCTCCTCCATGTGCCCAGTAATGTCAAAGAAACTCATGTGGGGGAAACCATAAAGCTTGATGTCTAATATCAAGTCTAATATTAACTAGTAAAACACTCTTGTCTAAAGAAACAGAACGATGCCGGGGGCTTCAAAAAGCCATTTAGCTTTGTTGAAAGAACAGTCTGTTTGATATTACTGTCAGGAGTGATACTGAAGGCATTTGTTCAAGATGTATCACTTTTAGTATCAGTGTAGACATGCAGTGGTCCCAAAGACTATTTAGACTTGTAAGCGACATGTGCAGATATATAAGTGTGTTTCTTTACTTCGGGAATTTTAATGTCCCAGTGGGGGTTATATTTTATTAACACTCACAGAATTTTTTTTTCTTTTTTGTTACATAAACATCACATTAAAACTATTTTGGAAACGTTTTACCAGGCCTTCATTAATTTTTCTACCTTTCAAATGCCCTTTATATATAGATTTTAATATGTTTACTGTGCGTCATTCCCAATCAAGTGTTATTTTTAAAATTATGTAAATAAGTGTTAGAATATAATTTAGTTACATGTATTTAGGATACACAAAATTCTAACTTAGCTTTAGCAAGACAAACCTACCAGCCATTTTTGTTTCCAAAAATGTTAAAAATTCATTTCCACCACTATTATTTTAACCACAGAACGATATATTAAATATGTTAAGCACAAAATATAATTTCAGATAAATGTTCTAGCCTATATGTCCACTGCTGGATATTGTTAGTGGACAAATTAGTCTACAGGATTAAAATTTGATTACACATCAATAAATCGCAAAGCAATAGATAACAAAATATTAAATACAAACAAAAATGTATTAGGTAAGTTATTGAACAACACAAATACTGTACTGTTCAAAACAGACTAAACGTATTTGGACACAAAATGCTATGTTCATAGTTAATGAGAAGAATTAAAACACCTGTGGTTCCTCTGTTAACCTGAGGAGAACTGACACCATCTACTTTAAGTCTATTAAGTTATATTCAAACAATAAAGTCTTGGAATATGAATAGTTTCTGTTCATACTGTATCTCCAGAGCAAACCCTGGATTTATAGTGCATAACAGTATTTGCCTTGAGAGCATACCTCTCTCAGGAGATGGGAAGTGTGAAGCACCTTTCAGTTTGATGCCAACTTGGAGACAGAGATGCGAGTGATCCACTCAAAACTCTGCAGCAGCTGTTTGAAGCCTCCTGTTCACCCAGAGGGTGAAGGACCTTCAGTCGACACAGGTGAAGGGAATTGTGGGATATGGAGCTTTGGACACTGCTGGACATCAGTGAACACCTGCTGCGCCCTGTGGTCCAGTTGAAAGATATTGTGAGACATAAGAGGGTAATCTAGATGAGCAAGAATTGGCACAAGCACTGCAACAGATCATCATCTATAGATACATATAAATAACAAATAACTAACAACAGAAAGTCTCATGTTCCATTAGCTTGGTTGATTTTGGATTTTTCTTTACAACATTTATATCACAGCTTCATGGCTGCATATTTGCTTGTGTTGAGCCTTTTTTATAGCATAGCTGCTTCTGGCTGAAAGGATGAGTCACATAAAGAAGTTCTCACTCTCCCATTCTCTAAAAAGCTCCTTTTATCTTTGAACTCAATGAGGCCAATCCACTTCTGACCAACTTTCCACAGTACTTAAAGAGATGGTTCACTCAAATATAAAGATTCTGTCATTATTTACCCTCAAGTCGTTCCAAACCCTTTATGACCTGTATGTGTGGCAGAAAGTCTAAGCTGTTCTTTGCCATTCAATATGTGAATTGGGACCAGGGGCTGTCAAGTTTCAAAAATTAAAACCAATTTAAAGCCAAAGTGGTCTAAACAGGTAATGCTCTGTGCTGTAAGTGTACTAAAGCCATATGATAGCTTTGTGTGGAGGAACAATTAAAATCTGTCATTCACTGAATAGCTTACCCTCTGCCACAACTGTTAAATCTCTTTCATGTGTTTAGTCTGATTCTCACATAAAGCTATCGCATGACTTCAGAAGAATTAGAAACTAGCGCATGAGCCATATGGACTACTTAAAGGAATAGATCACCCTAAAATGAAAGTTTGCTGAAAATGTACTCACCCTGAGGCCAAAATGTAGATCAGTTTGTTTCTTCATCTGAACAGATCTGGAGAAATTTTGCATTACATCACTTATTCACCAATGGATCTTCTGCAGTGAATGGGTGCCGTCAGAATGAGAGTCCAAACAGCTGATAAAAACATCACCATAATCCACAAAAAAGTGACATGACATGTGGCCAAGTATGGTGACCCATACTCGGAATTAGTGCTCTGCATTTATCCCATCCAAAGTGCACACACACAGCAGTGAACACACACACACCGTGAACACACACCCGGAGCAGTGGGCAGCCATTTTTTGCTGCGGCGCCCGGGGAGCAGTTGGGGGTTCGGTGCCTTGCTCAAGGGCTCCTCAGTCGTGGTATTGAAGGTGGGAGAGAGCGCTGTACATTCCCCCCCCCCACCTACAATCCCTGCCGGTACGAGACTCGAACCCACAACCTTTTGGGTTATGAGTCCGACTCTCTAACCATTAGGCCACGACTTCCCCTTCCGACAAGTAGTCCACATAGCATGCACAATTTACAAGGGAAAACAAGTATGTTGGTGGATTAGTTAAAACACCTTAAAGGGGTCATATGATGCGATTTCAAGTTTTCCTTTCTCTTTGGAGTGTTACAAGTTGATTGTGCATAGATAAGATCCCTGAAGTTGCAAAGACTAAAATCTCAAAACCAGGCGGGGCATAGAGGTCTTACAATAATGTACAGTATTTGAAAAATAATGTGTTTTTTGAACATTAAATCATGTCAACATATTCTGTTACACCAAATACACAAAATATTGATCTTTAAAAAAGCATCATATGACCCCTTTAATGACAGATTTGTTTCTTAAAAACACATATTTTTACTTCACAAGACATTAATTGATGGACTGGAGTCATGTGGATTACTTGTGGATTATTGTGATGTTTTTATCTGCTGTTTGGAATCTCATTCTGACGGCACCCATTCACTGCAGATGATCCATTTGTGAGCAAGTGCTGTAATTCTAAATTTCACTAAATCTGTTCCGATGAAGAAACAAATTCATCTATATCTTGGATGGCCTTAGGGTTAGTACATTTTCAGAATTTTTTATTTTTTTTTACTTTAATGGTTTAATTTGTGTTGCACAAGAATCCTACGTGTTTGGAGTGACATGAATGTGAGTAAATGATGGCAGAATTTTAATTTTGGGGTGAACTTTAATACATCTCACAATTTCATGGCATTTCTTCATACAGTCTTCACGCTGTGCTTTTTACGGTGCAGTTAATAAGCAATTTGCTCCCTGCACCATGACATTTAACACAATTTTACATTCATTCCATGCAGTTGAAATTAATGTTGATGTTGAGAGTCAATGCAAGTTAATGCAAGATAAAAGAAACAACAGAATAGTTATAACTGAAATAAGAAATACATGTTTACCTTATTTGTCCAGTTATATAGCTGGAGCAGTTCTCATCAAAGTTTTTTTTTCTTCTCCTAATGCCAGTAGATCTCCGGAACTGCTTTGTGTAAGGCACTGACATGGAAAAAGCTATCTGAGCTTCTTATAATTACAGCCTGACAGCACACAGAGTCTCTACAAAGGTCTAATAATCAGAAGGAGATGATCAGAACCATGGTCTATGCCTCTGAAAAGCAGCACTGCTGAAATGTAATTAAAGTAGCCCAGCTTCTCCAGCAGGAGGTCATACATACCACTCTCCTCCTTTACTTCACCCGCTGACATGTGAATCTCACGCTGTTACACATCTGTACGGGTCACGGCTTTTAATGCAGCCTCTGAATGTTTTGTCCATTTTTATAAAACATTCTTTGGTTTCTGATAATATAATGTCCTTCGTTGCATTTAGGGCAAATGGCCTTTCATCATACACTAGTTCACAATCCACTACAGCATCAGAATGACAGTTCATGGTTTCGGTGGTGGGTGGAGGGAGGTGTGCATAACCACTTTACACCCTGGAATCAACCACAAGAATGGGGTAGCTATCATTAAATACCTTATATGGGCAATAGCGCTTGTGCACTTTGCAAGGAGTTTAAAACAGGAGTTTAGAAATGCACAGTCACAAAAAGTTGAAACTAAAATGTTCCTTTGAAAGATTTTGCAAGACACTGTAATTTAAAAAAGCAACAATAAAAAGGCCATGCAAGGTTTTTCTGTGTGGATGGAGATGTTAATCTAAGGTTTTGCATTCTCCCTGACATAATAATGAAACAAAACTTTTTTTTCTCATCATTAAAACAATGCACTGACTCACTCCTGCGGTCTTTGTAAATTGCTTTGGTTGGAAGGCATTTGCCAGATGCATATGCAAATATACACACTGCATACATACAAGTAGTTGACGTAAATATGTGGTTCAAAAAAAGCATTTTAATATTTTTTGTGATAATTAATGACAGGTTTGATTACAAGCATCAAATGTGTTCGGCTTAGCATGTTACCAAAATATCATAAAAACCTGTAATCTTGACCCAAGACAGAAAAAGTTGACCCAAAGACATTGAATAAGGATAATTTAAAATAAACTAGTGAAGGCAAAAATGTCCAAAACATGTTCTATTTTAAATACCCATACACCAATATTACTATTGATCAAATATATAGATTTTTTTGACAGCTGTAGAATTTTCACAAGGAAATTGTTTGGTATAACACTATAGGCCTACATAATGGCAATGAACTTCCTCACTTTAAATTTATATCCCCATAGCTTCTCTATAGTTACTTTTTTCAGTCAGAGTTTATTTATATTCTTGTTAACACATCCCATCCCCATAGTCGTATAGGGAGAACAACCAGCAAGGCTGCCAATGAGATGGCTGATCTGTGGGATTTGAAGCGAACACAATAGGTGTTATGTGCTGAGAATCTAATCTTGTTGCTCAAGCCAGGATTTTCTCTTCTGTGGCTTTACAGAAGGCTGGGCGTTAATTAATTTTTACACCAAAAAATGCACAGCTTCCTTACCAAAAGCGGCCTGTGCGCTTGGATATAATGGTCAATTTTTGGAAAGTGCAGCTAAGCCTCTCACAATGTGGTGTAAGTCTGATTAGAATTAATCTTTCTGGCTATTTTGGGTGTTTTTTTTTTCTCCAAAAATGCTGATTGGGTATCTGCTGATGGAGCCTGGAAGATAAGCTACTTAGGCCTCTTGCTCCACTGTGTCACATTCAATACACCCAACATGTCCAATTTACTCTCGATAAAGAGCACACTATTTGAATAAAACAGCAATATTTTTGAAAGTTACTACTGCCTAACAAGGAAAAGTTCTATGCTACAGAGTGTTCCTGCTTTAGTGCTCCTTGTGTCCCTCTTTAAATATTAAAAACATCCTTTCTTTTTGAATTTTATTTGATAGAATAACATGTTAGGAGCACACACTGTTTTCGTGCTAATAAAACTGTACATAATTTCACCCTCTCAAGTGCTAATAGCCTACATCCCTGAGATAAAAATCAGTTTCCCAACATTTTTTCACTAAAAAAATGTGCTTTTTGTAGATTGGTTACACATAAAGCAAGTAGGTTACATCAACATAATTTCAGAAAGATTTGTTTTCTTTGTTGCTTTAAATGCCCTCTCAGTCCCATTAGAGACATTCAAATACTCCTTCATCAACACCAAATCAAAAATATGTTCCTTCTAACTGTTTTTAACCTATTATGTTTATTTTAACCTACATATTATCTTAAGCTTGCTAGTACTATAATGATTCACTGTTAATATAAAACCAGTCGATGTTGTGAGTGAAAACAGGCTCAACAAGTAGCTTCTCTGTTTAGTGTTACCATCTCAATGATGTACAGACTACATGATTTCCAGCAGGCCTATTAACAGATGTGATGGCTGATGAATGACTAAGCAGGAATGAACATGACATTTAGAGAGAGCGGTAATAAAATGATGAGTGTGACTCAAACGTCATTTGTCTGAGCAGTTTCGAAATTATGGCTCTGAAAGTTTCACTTCCATCAGGAGGGGTAATGATATAACCCAGCAACAGAGCTCTGACAAACCCGTGATCTCATGAGGGAGAGCAAGCGTACTGCAGCTCGCATTCAGAACACCATAGTGCGATTATTAAAAGATTAGCTCTCTCTCAGATTTGTTGCAACATTCCCCATGTTATTTGTCACTTGCAGGAGACAAAAGCCTTTTGAAATGTTAAGGAAGCTGGTTCAAACCTGAATCATATTCTGTACAAAGCAGAAAAGGATAAAAATCCTGAGGAAACACCACAAGGACAGAAAAATAGCTTTTTTTAACCTCTACCTCAAGATTTTTTGTCTCTACAAAACTTTTTGTCATTATGAGTTGGCCTGAAAACTTTCCCAAAATTTGCTAGCAAAGCATTCCAAGTGGTTGGGTGTTCCTATGGTGTTCTAATAGGCACATGACTTTGTTTACATTGTATTAAGTTGAATGGGGTACAAAACGTTTTGAGGTTTTTCACTTTCATTCACATTCGGGAAAACACTTGAGACCACATTGCATTAGTGTAAACACTCATGTGGTTGAATGGGGTTTGAACGCAATGAAGTACCGCCCCTTACCCGACAATCAACCACGATGCTACACAAGGCCTAAACTTTGTACTGACGGTTTTGTACAAAGGAACTATACAGTATGTCTGATATGAGCATGCGGTGAGAGACCATTTGAAGCACACCTGAAGTTCAATTAATACAGGTACTTCACTAAAGGGTAACACTTTATTTTAATGTGTCCTTGTTACACGTTACACGTAGGCTACTTATAATAACAATCAATTATGCATAATTATATGCAAGTAACCCTAAACCAAACCCTAATCCTAACCCTAACCATAGTAAGTACATGCAGTTAATTAATATTACTCAGTACTTAAATGTATAATTACACTGTAACAATGACACCTTAAAATAAAGTGTAACCCACTTAAGTAACTGACAATTCTGCTCGTAACGTCACGTTTGTGGTAACATCCAAGTATGTTTGGGAAAAACGGGGCGTTTAGGATTAGATACACACTAAGGTATTTTTAAAATGTATAACCCCGTGAGTCATAATTACGGTAATCTATATTTGGCAAGCTATTAATATTGACAGGAGATCGAATGACTTCTCTTAGATGCCAGTTTACAGCGTAAAGCGTCTCATTTTGTGTGAGTGAACGGCCGAATGTTTTGAGCTCTGATGTAGCTTTCATACTGAAACAGACCGTGAAACAGATGCTTGCACTTAGCATGGAGAACCATCAAACCATCTGTTCAACAGGCCTGACAACAACTTTATCAGCTTTTGCTGAAATACTGGCCTCTGGTGGTTAATAATTGCCATGTATAATAAGACGTGCAGGCTTTTTGTGTATTTTAGCAATATGGAAATGCATGATCTGAAACATGCTTGAATTATTCTGTGAATTCTAGTGATTTTTCCTTCCTTTAGCCAATTTAATTATGTTCCTGTTTTCCAGGAATACATGTTTTTCTTTGGGAAAAGTAATTGTTGCAGTACCAAACCTCTCCACATGAGTGTAACATAACACTAATAATCAAATATGAATGGTTCTAGTAAATATTTACCTTTACTTTTGCTTTATTATAACGGATATGTGGAAATGTGCATAAACCATGGTCGACAGTGTTGTTGTTGTTAACTAAACTAAAACGATTAAAATCGTTTTGGTTAACTGAATAAGCTAAAATAAAATATAGCCTAAATATTAGATGAAAAAAAAACAACACTTAAATTAAAATTTGAAATGCTACCCTTGCAACTAGCTGAAATAAAATAAGTTTAAGTAAATTCATAAAACTAAAAACTGAAATAAAAATAAATTTAATCTAAATAGAAATGTTTAAAAAAAAAAAGAAAACTAATACAAATGACAAAAGCATTACAATTACTAAAACGTAAACTAAAATTAAATGAATACTGAAAATATAAACATAAAAGCTAATTCAAAAAATGAATAAGTATATAATAGTATACAAATATGATTAAAAATGGCATGAACTAAACAAAAATATGCTTAAAAATGGCTTGAAGTCTACTATGGTAATGAACAATACAGACATCCATAACAGACGTGTACTTGGCCTCTGACTGATACTGTGAACATATTACAAATAACGTTCTTCAACTGATAATCTTTTGAACCCTGTCAGCCCTTTCCCTTGACCTCAAATTAGTGTACTTTTGAAATTAGTGTTGTAAAGTTGTTTTAGATGGAAAATCTTCAAAATGATGCAATACGAAACAATTTGTTTGCATTATTTTTTGATCATGTGAACTTCTGCTTCTTATTTATGTGTGGGAATGTATACTCGGCAATGTAACTGACAGTAATAACAGCAATCGTGATTTAGTATCTGTGTTTAAATGGTACTGTCAAAAGATGAAATGCTCTACAGTGATAAGCTGAGCATCATAATGGCTCCTGGAGTGTTCTTGCGCTTGTAAATCTTGAAATCAAGTCTTTAGAGGCTTAAGTTCATGGCTGATGGCATTACCTTCACTTGAAGCAGATTAATAGTCGGTGCAGTTGACATGTTGTGACGCAAGTTGCTTACAGAGTCACTTTACACCCCTTTATCTAGCATCACGTCTAAAGCTTGACTGCATATCACAACTAAGCTGCTAACAGGCCCTTAAATATGACCTTATCCCATCCCATCACATCATCTTTTGATTTGGAGACAACTTCATACACTTGGTAGTGACTCATAATGTCACTCAGAGAGACTAGTGTCAAGACAATATGGGTAGTGCAAGCACAGTGGCGCTTTTTATCAGAGCATCACCCAAGGCCGGCTCCGACATGTTTGGCAATTGCATCCTTGGCGTGCAACGCTGCCTGGCAGCCGCCCAACAAAAGAGACGCTCCAGCTACTCTGTTGATACCCAATCAGCCGCTTATGCAAGCCTACGTGAGGTCATAACAGAGGGCGGAGCTACCTGACTCTAAATGCACATTAAGCTTTCTCTTTCAGCCTGCCCTGAATTTAGCACAAGAGGACATGTTCCCTTGTGAAAAAGAAGTACACTTTAACATACTTTAAAAAAAGTACTTATTACAGAAATAATATGCTTTAATATGTACTTAAGTGCAAACTAAATATAATGTTTTCATAATCTTAATTGCAATAAAATAAAGTTACAGTTTAAGTTTATATTAAATGCAATTAGCTGAACTTTAGTGGGCTTTTTTGAATCATGTATTTAAATAATTTTTAATAAATGACATTTTATTGTAATACTTTTAATAATGAAGTTGCAATTTTGTACATTTAAAATAACCCTGCAGTTAAAATTATATTTAAGGACTTTATTAGTTATTTTTAATGTTTTAGTCAGCGCATCAAAATAAGTGTTTAAGAGCACAATGTAAGATTTGTTTTTAAAGTGCACTTAAGTGTGTAAAAAAGGTCATGAAACTATACTCTCTTTAAGTACATTTTAGTGGCCTTTTATTTCATCATTATACGGGCAAAGCTGGGTAGATTACTTACAAATTGTAGTCCATTACTGATTCCAAATTACATGACAAAAATTGTAAGAGTAACGTAATCCATTACATTAGGCTTCATTATAGGTAATATAATCAAACTACTTTTAGATTACTTTTGACCGATTTACTTTTGACACTTTTGATTGATTTAAATAGGAAAATCTTGAATCATATTGATATAAAAATACAAAGAGTAAGAAAATATATTCTATTCGTTGTTATTAACAACAGGAAGTGCATTAAACATTACAATATCAGGGTTTCCCAACTGGGGTTCCTGAAGGAACTGCAAGGGGTTCGAAAAGCTAATAATTCATTAAATCATAAAAATGTAAAATTAAAATAATTTCAAAGGCGCTTACAGCCTAAAACAGCAGAAGAACCAAAACCCACAACAACACTGACCAAGCTAATAAATATAGTAAACAATACGATAAAAACGACAAATTATTTCCATGTTTTATGCCACAAAATTACATTTTCATTATGTACGGAAAGCACATACTCTCTTTCTCCCGCTCTCTCTCTCCCTTACAAATGCACACACATACAGTACAGACACACACACACACGGAAACATACATGCACAGAAATGTTTTATAAGTAAAAAAGCTTAGCAACTTAACAGCTACATGACATTTCTCACTAGCGAGGTTATAACGCCGCTGTTTTTGAAGCAGATGAACTTAGTTTCGTGATTAGTAGATGCTGGCTGCTAACGAAAACTGTTGAGAGACGCACAGACTCAGGTAAATCACGCACGCTTAATCTCACTCTGTCTTCCTCTCTCTTTAATAACTTCATTATTAACTGCCTTAGGCTCAAGCCTCCATTGCTAGGTATAAAATGACGTTCTGGAATTAGCAATGAAGGTATTGGATGAGATGCATAAGAAATTAATCCTACTTTTAATGGCAAAAACCTGATGAATGTCTTTAAATACAGCATCTGAAAAGTATTTGAGCTGTGGTAACAGTACCCCGGTCCGCTGAATTATTCGAAAATAATGCACACCCAAGATAGTATAATTGTGTCGTGGCTGCATCACCACCTCAAGTGTGCATTATTTTTTTGATAATTCAACGGCCCATCGTCAATTACTTCTTACATATTATCTTCTGCAAGTACAGTTATATAGCCTACTTAAAAAGTATAAAATGTACTTTTAATAAAGTTATATATTGTTATATAGTGACATCCTGCAACTTTAAGAAAATTATTAGTGATTTCTGATGGTCTGGAAATGTAAAAAGAAAGAAAGGAATTACATGCAATGCACTGTGCTACACTAGAGAGATGTATTTCACAGAATGCACCAAAGATGTAAATAAGAAAGAGTAATCTTTATTCAGTTTTGTTCACACACTTAAGATATACATATTTACAAATGCTCATTTGTACAATGCATTTTAACCGTTAAACCCTCGTAGTCAAGCCTTGAGGTTTGTGTCACAAATACATAATTCACAGTGCAATATGAACTCTGTGCACTCGTGTCAGCTTTCCCCATGTGTTGCATACCCTCCAGCCTTCGCTTATAAAGAGCCTTTCAGAAACCATAAACGTCACGTATCACCATTATGCCTGGATTCAGAGGTAACATACAACCCCCAACACGAGGGCAAGCAGAAAACAGACCTTTATAGGACGCTCTACCCTTACAGTAGTCCTATTGTAGTACTGTCCTCCTTTCTTTAACGTGAGAGTAAAGCTACGCATATGTAGTCATACTGAGCGCACTAATCTGGGTTCATAGCCCTTTCCTCTTCGTTACACCAACGCCCAGCTGTTGAGTCATCTTATATCTTACCCGCAGTATGAACTGGCCTGCCATACTGAAGCCTCATGCTTTTATGAGGTTGCTTGGATTCAAGTAAGGAAACTGTGACTAGAAGAACTAGAGAGATCAGGATACAGCAGAAAAAAATGAACACTTTGTATCAGTCTGTAAGAAGCTCATCCTGAACATTTAAGAATCTGTATGTAACGGTGACCCCTTGGTTGTCACAGAGTCTTAAAGGTCAAGTGACATTTAACCTTTGAACGGCTCTTCTGTACAGTTTGGCAATTCTGAGAGGCAGAAGTCAGAATAGCACACAGTATCTGTGATTTAAAACAGCTTATAGCATGTAAGACGAAGTGCCACCTAAAAATTAAGTGAAGAATTAAATTATCAATTTATTACATTGATTAGAAATGAACAAATATAGACTTAATTACTAGTATTTTATTTAAATAATGTTTACTATTTTAAATGTAACAACAAAATATTTCTTTTAATTATTAATATAAATAATAAAACAATTAAACTTTTAAATTTTATATGATAAAGCATTGGAAAATAGCTTTTCTTAAACCATTTGCCAATTGTTTTCTTTATCCTTTTGTCAGTCAACTTCGAAAATATCATTGGATAGTTTATAAATGGCAGCAACCAATGAAATTTTTATAGAATTTTAGGATACACACCTTTGACGCACAATGGCTGCCAATGTGTAAAGAATAAAGAAAAGCAATTAGTTGTTGTTTTAAATGCTTTAAAAGAAAAACATTTGCATTTAAAAACTATTTATCAATGTATCATCTATTGTTATATTTAATCACATTTCTAAACATGAATTAAGTTAATGTGTATTTTAATTTTTTTTATTGAAATTATAAATGTTTTTAAATTAAATACATTGATAATTGTTTCTTCGTTATATTTTTTAAGCTGCACTTCTAGTCCTCCATATGTATGTATGTGTCAGATTCCTCTAGGTTTTATTCTCCTCCTATTAAAATAGACATGTACCTTTGGGAGCGCAGTATTCAATTGGTGAGTCAACCTACATGTTTCGTTTTGACAGTAATCTTGAAGCCACCGGTCTGGCCCATCGGCCGAGGTTAGTCACCAAGCCGACATTCTCACATTCTCTCATTATCACGTGACCCATAATGCCCAGCCTCATTCACTTCATACAGCACAAGAATGGTTCACTAGCAAACGACTGCAAAATACACTGGCTGTTGTGCACACCGTCCTTAAACCTGACACAGATGATACAGTACTTTGAGTGAGTATTCACTGAGAGTCTACTTCTGAATCTATTACAAAATCCATATAAGAAACCAAATAATAAAAACAAAACACCAAGAAAACCAACAGTTTTGGTCCATATTCAAGCTATATTGGTTTCCTCAGGAGAAAAGATCCTCGTCCTGCTCCATTTCTATCTGGGGCACAGTCTGTTCTCTGAGGCTGACTTGCTGTTCTGCGTTTCCTGTGTCCTGCGTGTTGCAATTGAACCACGGGTGAATGAGGACCTCCGCTGTGGTCAGTCTTTCGCCCGGGTCCTTTCTGAGCAGACTGCGAAGTAGGCAGCGTGCCCTTAAAGACAGCCCATCGGGGAGGCAATATGTGCCCCGTCGAATCTTAGAGAACAGGGTTGCGGGGTCCGGGTCGTGGAAAGGGTAGCGGCCCACCAGCATTGTGTACAGCATGACGCCGAGGCTCCACGCGTCCGCCTGCTTGCCTGAGTAACACCCTCCGCCGTTCAAAATCTCAGGACTCACGTACGCAGGGCAGCCGTGCTTGTCGAACATCGAGTCGTCCTCTCCGCACAGAATATGGCAGTCCTCCAGACCCTCTAATTTCAGTTGGGTCCTAAAACAAACACATCATGTTTAGTACAGCCATGGAAGAGTTATAGTGTTGTGGCTGTTAAGAAAATCATATGACTGGCTTATACAGTCCATTTAGAATCAGCTACATTTCACTAATGATCAGGTCGTATTTTACATTTTCCACACTTAATTTTGATGTAAAACTTGTGGAATTTTCCAAATTGAAGTTGCCACTTTACATGGTAGGTGGGGTCAGTAAAAAAGTACGATTTTTTTATGCTTTGGGAAAAAAATTGATTAATTTGATCAAAAATGTGGTAAAATTGTGAAATACAGTACAATTTAAAATAACCCTTTTCCTATTTTAATATATATTTTAAAATATAATTTATTCCTGTGATGCAAAGCTGAATTTTCAGCGGGAATTACTCGCCGCACAGAATATGGCAGTCCTCCAGACCCTCTAATTTCAGTTGGGTCCTAAAACAAACACATCATGTTTAGTACAGCCATGGAAGAGTTATAGTGTTGTGGCTGTTAAGAAAATCATATGACTGGCTTATACAGTCCATTTAGAATCAGCTACATTTCACTAATGATCAGGTCGTATTTTACATTTTCCACACTTAATTTTGATGTAAAACTTGTGGAATTTTCCAAATTGAAGTTGCCACTTTACATGGTAGGTGGGGTCAGTAAAAAAGTACGATTTTTTAATGCTTTGGGAAAAAAATTGATTAATTTGATCAAAAATGTGGTAAAATTGTGAAATACAGTACAATTTAAAATAACCCTTTTCCTATTTTAATATATATTTTAAAATATAATTTATTCCTGTGATGGCAAAACTGAATTTTCAGCATCATTTCTTCAGTCTTCAGTGTCACATGACCCTTCAGAAATCATTCTGGTTTGCTGCTCAAGAAACATTTCAGAAACATCATCAAATAGTTGTTCTACTTAATATTTTTGTGGAAAGCTTTGAAAGTTCAAAAGAACAGTATTTATTCGAAATAGAAATATCTTTATTGTCACTTTAACCGCATAAACACATTTCATTACACCAAATACACAAAATAATGTTATTTTTAGCAGCATCATATGACCCCTTTAATGCATCATTGCTGAATAAAAGTATTATTTATTTTAAAATATCTTACTGATCCCAAATGTTTGAACAGTAGCGTTTTTTTAAGGCTGTCATATTTAATGCGTGCATTTATAAGTTACGGTAATATAAAGGTACTGATGCAATGATTATTTTACATTCACTAAAATTGATAAAAAATAATATTTAATTCTGCTTTCTAAAGACAGGTCATAAATGACTGAAAAGTAAATAAAATTCATTTAAATCATTTAAATATTTTCCAAATAATATTTTATTTGCTTTAGTGCAATGAGAATTAGCCAGTTTTTATTTTTATAGATGAAAATATTAAGCTGCCTACATACTTTACAAAAAGATGATATTTGATCCTTGGTATCAATAAATTTGACAACCCTTGTTATGCATTCCATAGCTGGTAATCTCTTAATAAACTGCCTTTGGAGAGCAAGTTCAAGTTTCAAACAGCCTTAAACTTTGTAAAATATGTTAATCTTGTGTTACACTTTTAACAAATCTGAAAGCACAATCAAATTAGCCAGTATAAAACAGGGGGGTGGGGTGATGTAAATGACAGGTGATCCGGCTCTGCGGAAATCTGCATAGCTTTCTGCAGAACTCTGTGGACACAGATTTCATGTGGGCCTGCCGATGATGGATTTAGTATCTTCCTCTTCCCCTGCTAAACAAAGTGATGTATTGAAGACTTCCTTTATTGTGCACTGAGCTGAAACAACTCTCCGTCACTTTTGTTGAGCTCCCAGATTGCTGAGAACGTAAATCACGGCAAAGACAGCCGCTCTAAGTAGTTCTGACCCTCAAACGGCGCTACTACAACAAATAAAGCACAGATCCTCATCTAATTACAGCCTTCGTTTAAACAAAAGCACGCACGAGAGTTTCCACAATGCACGCACACAAAATAAACACACTTCCTCTCATTCCAAAGCGCTCTGTAATGTATTCTTGTAAAGTCTGGGCTAAGTTTAGCTCAATTTCCAATAGGAAACAAATCCCTACTACTCTAGGAATATCCCTGTGGACTTTAACGGTAGACTTGATGACCAATGAGTCTGTGGTATCCCTTTCAGTAAAACAAGAGCTGCCCTGCATGCTATTGTGTTTCATCACTGGCTATCAGCCTGGGTTTGGGGGTTTGCAGATGACACAACAGCATTCTGCCAGAGAGGTGGAGAGAATGAGTCATAGTCCTGTGTGTGTGTGTGTGTGACAGACAGAGAGACTGAGGACAAATGAGTGCACTGCGCTGTGCTGCAGGTCCACTGTGCTCTTCCTGCACCTGTGCCGTACGCTCACGGCATCTGGCAGAGCCTTATTACCCACGAACAGCGCTGTTACATCAGTGACGCATGAACGGCCCCTGCCCAGCCAGCCTGTTTGTGTGCGTGTTTCACAATCTAACTACAGACATATTCCAGGTCAATGAGCATCTTTGTGTATGCGATCACACACACCGTATCTCAGCGTTATCACCGTTTCGGCCTTTTTGTTGCTTATCCATCACTCATCATTACCGCATTTTGCAAAAGCTATTCTAGCTATGGAAATTGCATTCGGAAAGATACAGTGTGTACGAAGAGCAGGTTTGCATAACCTGTCACTACGCTGCTTGGTGCCGAACAAAGTGAAAGAAAACACAAACGCTTCTTTGCACTTTTCGTCTGACCAAATGTCAGCATGCCCTGGTCACGTCTGCCAGGCCAGACCGCCAATCTGTAAGTGTCGCAATGGCCACAGCCGGCGCGCCTCACCTACGAGCGGTGCCGTATTCAGGAGTGGAGTGTCGAGTGTGTTGGTATGATCCTGAATGGTGAGTTTCCCCTCTGTGTGCATTGCTATGACTCATCTTGCTGCACCCGTTGGCTGCTATGAGAGAAGGGTGACTATGTCCTCTTACACGCTCTTGTCTGCTTACATTCACTCAAATGAAAACCAATGCCCAAAGGTCAGGCTTAAAATGTTGGCCCAGAAATGGCAAACCTACTGTATGTTTTGAGGGATGTGAAAAACAACATATTTGCTAAATCGGCTAATTGGTGGGTTGCCTGACAGACTAGTTGACTAATTGGTTTTAAGGAAGCCTGGTATAATTAGGTGAGTTTGGAGTTTAGTTGACACTAAACAGATGCGTTTTAAAGGGAAATTTACATTGTTTTTTTCATTCAAAAACATTTAGACACAATGTAATGTAACAGAATGCAGGAATCCCAAGCCATGTGAATAAACTGTATTAATTTGACACACAATTATTTTGAAAGTGTAACTTTTTCAAGTGAGTGTTATTGTCTAGCAGCCGAATTAAAGCATCTATGTTAAAATATAAAAATAATGTTTCATATTTATCTTTATATAAAAATAAGTTATATTTCATCTAAAAATACATAAACTAATATTTAATCAAATATAAAAAATAAAATATGTATACATAATGTTTTATATATAAGTTTTATAGCTTTAATCTAAAAATAAAATCTAAATAGTTTTAATCTAAAAATAAAACAATATTTAATAAACATGTTAAAATATATAAAAGAAATTTGATCTAAAAGTTGAAAATATAAAAAAATGGAAAATATACAATACATATAACAATAATAAAAATACTTTGTGTGTGTTTGTATGTATGAATGTGTGTGTGTATATATATATATATATTTGATATATCAGTTTTAGTTTTTATATATATCAGTTTTATTTTATATATCAGTAATATTTTATATATCAGTTTTATTTATATACAGTATATATTTAGAATTAGATAGATCAGCAGGCTCCAGCATGTTCTCTTTATTGGGGGTTGTGGATAAAAATATTTAAATTCAGTCAATTTTATTTTTAATACATAATTCACTTACGTAATTCAGAGGACTCTCGTTTTCTACAGAAAAATCTCTGGACATGAGTTCAGAGGTCGGATTACCAGTTGTTCCTCTTACAGAGAAACATGAGTAAATTAGTGTTAATAGGTTTGTTCCATTGAATCTTTAGGGAAGCAGCACCAATCACCTGCAATGTGACACATTGCTGTGAGGAAGTGAAAACTGAATGAAACTAGAACTGACACTATTCACCCAGTATAACGCTGCTGATGTCACAGCATTGATGCACTATTTACAGTACCGCACCTGGCGTGCCCAAAAAACTCCTGCTTTCTCACACTCTCACACCGACACACTAACTAGAACTCTCACCTTTTCTCATCTGAGAACACAAACTTGCGAAGCTTGAGGTCTCCCAAAACGATGCCAACCTGGTGGCAGTGGTTCACTGCAGATACCACTTGGTAGAAAAGCTTGGAAGCCAGGTCTTCAGGAAGCCTCTTGCTGCTCTTTACAAAGGTGTGCATGTCGCCAAAATCCTTCTCTTGGAACACATATGCTTTGCACTCCCCAAGAACTATGTCTTTGATCTGTGCAATGTTCTTATGACTTGACAGCATGCCGTAGGCTCTTATTTTCTCCTGGTAATGGCCCATATCAAACACCTGCAGATGGCAAAACAAAAAAAGTGTTCAGTATAGTATTATAAGTCCACTACAACTCTGACCTGATAAAGTCAGTTCACTGGAGGTGAATGGAGGTGATACTCTAAGATTAAAGCACAAACATACTATGAAAAATTTAATGTCTTTTGAAATAATAATCATATACAGCCTTTTTGTGTGCCATGTCAGCCCCACATTTCTCACACAGTTGCAGATGCATTTGCAAATACTTGATACAGATTCACAAGACTGTCATATTTGATTTTATAGATATAAGATGGCATCCATGTAATGCACAGAAATTCTGATATCCCTTCCCACTGAATGTGTATGATTATTTTAACAGTTTTTTTAATGTAAAAAAAAACAAGATTATGAGACCCAGCAATTCTTTTTTGCAATTTCATTTTTTCATATAGATTTTTTTGTTAATATCTCTGAGATCATACGGTACCTGCCAGTTTTAAGTCCTGCAGTATTTTTTTCCTGTTTTGTTAGCATATTTCTATATAATATAGGCCTATAATATTTATACAATAAATATAAATAATATAAATAACACACAATATAATAATAATTGGTTTAAGTTAAGTATTATTATTGTTATTATTATTGAAACTTTAAAATCACTGTTCTTTAGTACCAAACACTTTCATTATTTTTTTAAACTAAATACTATAATATGTTGTGCTGGGTCTCGGAGGCATAAAACGTGTTAGTTGACTTAAGTGGATCATACTTATGTAGGTCATGTACATTATAGTATGCAGCGGTTTACCTTGCAGAGCAGTTCCTCTCCTGTGTCCATGTCCAAAGCGCTGTGCACCCCCGGTCGGTCGGTCAGGGGCACTAGCAGGAACTGGCCGATACGAGCGGGACCCTGGTGGGCTGAGGTGAGGCTCAGAGGCGCTCCGCTTACCGGGGATCCCGGTGAGGAACCCAGGAGACCCGCATCAGCCGAGGACTCGCTGAGCCGCGGACATCTGGTCACAGGCTCGTCTGTGTCAAAGCGCTTGTGTCCGTGTCTTCCCTGTATCGGATTCTGAAGCCACTGCACGCTCATTCTTACAAACTGCAGTAGTTGAAACTGATATAACCGGGCTGATTTCAAGCAAGCATATTCCAGGAAAGGATCTGTGCACTGCAGTGCAAAAAGGAAAAAAGATGCTACTTACTCGTCAATGAATGTGAAATGCAAGTGTCTGTATCATAGGTTTGCAGTTTCGCTTATCCATTGTTTTTAAGTTTTTTTTTTTTTGCATTAGCTAGTCCGTTTGAGCTTTTTGAACAACATTGAAGCCCAAGAGATACTGTATGAGGCAGCTGTGTGGTGTGAAATATTCCCGGTGTAGATCTGAGCCCGAGAGAAGGGCTGTCTGACTCATTCAATTACTGATGCTGTTTTCTGAGCTCTACTTTCAGCTGATGTCCGATTCGAAACGAGTCGGTTCTTTTTAATGATTCACTTGAATCGATTCGGAATCTTCTTTTAATCATTCCACTGAATGGAAGAACCTTGGCAGTAAAACTGTTTGGTGTTTGAATCTAAAAGCAACACGATCGATACAGCCCAAAACCAAACACAGCGATAATTAGCTTAACTAAAATGTGTTTTACTTCATACGTGACGCACACAATATCGCGCTTGTAGGTACTTTAGCGGAACCTTTGAGTGATGACTCAAAAGAATCATTGAATCGCTTTTATTGAATCTCTTCGTCCGAACGAAGCGACTCGCTAAAATGAATCAAACTTCTCAAAGCTGGAACTCCGCCCGGTTCAGACTCTCTCTAGTGACACATTCATTGCAGTCTCGACGATTGAGCAATCGCCACATGCCATTCACCTTCCAGATGAATAGTAAATCGCTGGTTTAATCAACTTTTCTTTTCCCTCAGCAAATCTGCACGCAAAGCTTTATAAGTAACACTTATGTAAAACTGCTGCCTTTGTATTCTTTTCAAATGTTTACTATTTACTCCAAATGTTTGTCATTGTGAAATCCAAGGAAGCTGCATTCATATTTTTCATTCTTCATCAAAACACATGGCTCGGCAATGATTAACTTATTTCGACATTCAGGGCTCTGCTGCACTAGGCCTATATGTCTATTTTCTTACTAAAATGTTTAAGATGTATCATCTTCCTGCAAATATGTCAACCACCACAATTACATATTTATTTAGCTTGGCACAAAAAAAAATTCTGTGTCTGAGGAATCGGTGGGTTTGTACTTCATATTTGCAGTTCATATTTGTTAATGTGCTGATGAGTCATCGCCATAAAGAGAAATACATGGGAGTGGTGGTGGTGCACTTTGTAGAATAACCATAGATCTTACTAGGAAGGAGATATTTGTTTAATTTAACCAGAAGGGTAATGCACAAAGAGCTGGAAAACATATGCCTATGACCAGGGGCGTGCTTTTAATTGGCTTAGAAATCAGATAACTGCTGGACAATAACCAATAATAATGATTTGTTTATATACTACAAATGACTTTTTTTTATCACATAAGGCAGAATAGTTTCTATACTGTAATAAATGCTATGTCAATTAGCACTGCATTGTTCATATACTTTATTTATTACCTGGAGATGACTTGACAAACACAAATGAACCATATATTGTCACAATCGTATGTTTAATGTCTTCATGTTTACAAACGTTTCAGTTTTTCTGTGAAAACAACTGTTTTCATACAGCGATAGCTGGATGCTTTTGTCCATATTAGGAATTTCCTCGTACGACTTTCTGCGCGCGAGCACCCTCCGGCTTCGAGTATGAATGAAACACACACAGCATGAGTGTTTAGCGCTCCGCTGTGTTCATTTCGCCTTATTCTGGGTCCGAATAAAACATCAGATCATGCACAGACTATCCTGTCTCTTTGAATTTAAATCTATATTTATTCCCACCAGCTCTTGAAAACCTCTATGTGAACACACTTGCCCGAAAAAGTGCGCGGGACGAATTTACGTGATATTAAAAGTGGGGGGGACACGTCCCCCGCGTCCCCCACATAATCTACGCCCCTGCCTATGACGCACAAAATAAATTTGAGTTTCACCGTGTCATTCGGCCTATTAGCTTAATTCGGCAACAGTTTAGCCTGCAGGGCACGTAAGACAGCGACTCCCACATTGTATCTGAAACATCAATTGTGTGACAAAATAAAATCTGATGCAGCTCCTAGTTAGTTGCATATGGCTATATGTCCCACACAGACGGTTAAGTAAGTCACTATTGTCCCCGTTTCATTGGTTGTGACCGCTCTTAATTTGGAAGGGCGTAATTGAACGAGCACCTGTTTCGCTAGACAGAAGAAGAGAGCCCTGTTTAGAATAGACTCAAGGGAATGTGGGCTGTTTTTGATGCTTAAAATATGTGTGTGTGTTTTTGTGGGCTAATGATCAAATTCTAAAATATGTGCCAAATAAAAGTATTCTGAGGTGATTTAGCTGTGTAGAAAGGTTCCTACAGTTTCAAAAAAGAAGTGTGGAATATTTCAGTACGCTTCGTTCCTGTCCTTGCCTGAATTCGTGACTGTGTATAATAGATGGTGCAGCTGCGGCCTGCAGGTTTGGAGTTCAAACGTGGTCGGACTGAGGATTTAACATTAAAGACGGATTATTTTTAGCAACCATGTTTTCTTTGACTGTAAAATATCTCTCTGATGACTCAGTATCTGATGTGTGCGTTTGTCATGCTGTTAAGCAGGAACAGAACAGGTTTTCTGCACTTCCTCTCCCTTTAGATTAAAACACCCTACTCTCCATGGGAAATATCTACTTCTCCTTTGTTATGACATAAACAGGTGTCACTGAGACCACACTGGACAGTATTTGTGTTATGTTTGCATGTGATTCAAAGAACATGGCTATTTGAGGTCATTCTCGCTTGAGAGCCCTAACAGAGCTCTTTTCCACTGTAATTAGCTGACTCATTGCCAGTAGCAAAGACAAAGCGAACTGATCATTCTGTACACAGAACAACTCGGCCAGAAACAGGTACATTCTCCTTAGACAGTCTGCACATATACCAGGTGCTTTGGAAGAAAAAAATAACATACTGGTGAATCTGGCCTTGACAGGAATGATACGTCATAAGTGTGGCTGAACTTTAACCATGAATATGACTGTCGAAAGCAATTATGAAATAGGGAAGTTCTGAGTACTACACACAGCCCAAAAGGTGTAAAGTCAGATATAGGTTTACCGCACAAGAAAGCATTTCAGTCACAAGATAAAACTATTTCTGCAGGCCCATTTCTGCCTCAGAGTAAAAATTAAAAAAGGTAATTGTGAGAGAAAGTTTAAAATAAGAAATAAAGATAACATTTGTGAGATTTAAAGGGATATCCTTGTGAAAAAGAAGGGAGGTTGGTAACACTGTATTTTCAGGTGTCCTTGTTACGCGTTACATGTACTTATATTATAATGACTATAAATTATGCATAATTACATGCAAGTAACACTAAGCCAAACCCTCATACTAACCCTATATAGTAAGTACATGTTAAATAATATTACTCTACTTAAATGTATAATTACACTGTAACAAGGACACCTTAAAATAAAGTGTAACTGGGAGCTTAATTGTATTGAATGTGCACTTGTAGTATGCTACAAATCTTTAAAGGCATCTTTTTAAAATGTGCAGATAATATAATATTACTGAATAGTAATTAAGTGTATGTAGCGAATCAGCTCATGGGGAAATATGAATAATTAATCAGTAGTATGTTGGACTAGTTTAAGTGTTTATGTAGTTAATAAAGTCTTACTTGTATCACACTTGACGTTGGTCATTGTTTGCTCATAACTGCAGATTTATGCTACAGGCTCTGTGTAGAGTTGTACAGTAAGAACGTTATTTCCCTTAACCAGGAAATTAACGTTCTTAGAATTGACAGACAGTTGACCCTGAGAGGTCAAGTAAATATCTACAGCGGATCTAAATATTTATAATTAATTATAACTAGTTATGATTAATTATTCATATTTCCCCATGAGCTGATTCGCTACAGTACTTAAAGAGAGTGCACTTAAATGGCTGTTTATTTATATACTTAAGTACTTTTTAAAAAGTGCACTTTGTAATATTAAATTAAAAGTTTTACTTTAAAGTACGTTTTAAATCATTATGTTTTAATAATTTTCTGTTGTGAGATGTTGACAAACAGAGGCCTACTAAAGCACATGTAAAGTACTTATAAAGTACATGTAAAGTACTTAGTATCATTTTAGTGTGTTATTCACTGTAGTGTGTTATTCAGTGTTACAAAGTCAATACATTTAATGTACTAAATTGCAACTTCATCATTACAGATGTGAAATTATTATATATTTAAATACATGACAAAAGTTTAATTAGAAATTACATTAAAAGTATATTTTAGTTTACTGTAAATGCGTATCTGTACATTTGGTAGTACATTTTAACTGTATTTCAAAGACAATAATTAATTATGCAGTTGCATAAAAAAGATGTACAGTACTTAAGTCCTACTTAAGTGGGTCAAAAAACTGATTGCATTTATAAATAAATACATTTTAATATTGAAAATAACATGCAGTTAAGTGTCCGAAAGCATAATAACCCACAGAGACATTTCTCAAAACATGTTTGTTCAGAAGAACGAAAGCCATACAGATTTGGAACAACATTGGAAGGACAAATGAACCCCTTAAGGTTACACTTTTGAGAAAGAAAGTAGCATTTGTGAGAAATAAAATTGTAGTAGTAAGACAAAGTCACAATTACCTTTTATTATTTCTTGAATGCAGAAACATGTTTATATATGGCATGTAAACAATCGTTTTACATTCCTGTCAATAATTCTGAATGAATTAATAATGCCATTAAAAATATGAGTAATTATTATCAAAAACATCAGATGTCATGATGGTAATGGCTGACACAGTGGTCTCAGGAGCTGATGTAGTGTGGGGGTCAGGAGGTCAGGAAGGTCTGGGGCTACCGTGAGCAGATTGCGAAACAAACAGCCCCACGGTAATTCAATCACGAGTCTTTCCTCTTCAGCGGCTGTGGTTTGGTCACAGATGTGTGCAGGGACTTTTGAAGTGTTGCCTAGACATCTACTGCTAGGCTCATAAAATCTCAAGTGGCAAGATTTTGAAATCCTCACGGTTTACAAGACATAATACATTCAGCCGCGTTGGCTCACATTCAGCACCACTAAAACGCTCTTGTAAACATTCCACGGTTTAACCAGCATCACATTTCAAACAGGCCAAGTTGAACCATTATTAAGCTTCCACGCAGCTTCTGTATTTCTACTGTGAACTTTTCCCATGTGCTGTAGTGTTGCCGTCTTTTTTTACGCCATGTTCCTCAGGATCCAGTTACACAAGAAAATACCAAGTGTTTGTTGTGGTAAGTGTTATCATCAACAATCAATCGTGATGAGTAAGAGCTCATCCTGTCAGTCTGAGGAAATAAAGTGTGATGTGGTGGCTAAGGGCAGTCCCCCACACCACCCAGACGCCAGTCTACTTCAGTCGAGAAAATAAAAGTACAGTCATTCTGAGAGGCAGGGCTCCGCTGCTTACAACCGTGTGACCTTAAGAAAGAGGTTTGGAATGTGGAGCTGTGTTGAGATTCTCATATGATGTTTAAGAGAGAGGTTAAATGGTGAGAGCGACGTCTGCCGCAATATCGCATTGAATTCTGCTAATAGTTTCTTGCAGGTTCAAAAAGCATTGAGTAGATGGGTTTAATTCCATTTGGAAAAGAAACAGAGGAGGGGAACCTCTTAAAAATGCATTAATGCCACTTAAGCGCAGGCCTACAGTTTACACTCGTCTTCAGTCCGCTAGCGTGAATCCTTCTAAACCTTTCAGTCATCAAGAGTGAGTCAACTGTTCTTAAATTATCAAAGGGAGGGAGAGCTAAGCATTTCAAAAAGAATTTAATTGCAGCACATTAACAGGATTTCAATGGCCTTCAGCATTGTACTGCAACAGTGGAGATTTACACCAATAATACCGTGAAAGGATAAAGCAATAATTTCACAGGCATTATGGCAGGATGCCAGAGAAGACCAGGAAGAAAGTGTTGTAGTAAAACAATGTGAGTGTCTATAAACTGTTTTTAGCCAGATTATCCTCAGTAGTGCTTGAGTGAAGGAATACATCTGTATTAACATTTTGCATTTGAATATTAATTGCTGTCTGACTCATGATTAATCAAATATGCCATGGAAAATGTTTTTAAAAACCCACATATTTAAAATGAGGAAGCAAAAATGCCCCCATATAGTGAATCTATCTAACATATGGAGTAAGATTTTTTAAATTAAATAATACTTTTATTCAGCGAGGATGCATTAAATTGATTAAACGTGACAGTCATTTAGTTATTTATTATATTACAAACAATTTCTATTCCAAATAAATGCTATTCTTTTGAACTTTCTATTCATCAAAGAATTCTGGGCAAAAAATGTATCACTGTTCAACATTGATAATAATGACTAATGTTTCTGAGCACCAAATCAGCATATTAGAGTGATTTGATGGATCACGTGACACTAAAGAAGGGAGTTATGAATCTGAAAATTCAGCTTTGCATCACAGGAATGAATTACATTTGAATATATATTAAATAAGAAAAACAGTTGTTTTAAATCATAATAATATTTCATAAAATACTGTTTTTACTGTGTTTTTGATAAAAAAATGGCGAGCATAAGATACTTCTTAAAAATCTATTATTAATCTATTAATATTATTAATCTATTATTAAAAAATCTTTTAAACCACAAACTTTAGAACAGTAGTGTACACTACCAGTCAAAAGTTTTTGAACAGTAAGATTTTTAATGTTTTTTAAAGAAGTCTCTTCTGTTCACCAAGCCTGCATTTATTTGATCCAAAATACAGCAAAAGCAGTAATATTGTGAAATATTTTTACTATTTAAAATAACAGTTTTCTATTTGAATATATTTTAGACTGTATTTTATTCCTGTGATTTCAAAGCTGAATTTTTAGCATCATTAATCCAGTGACATGATCCTTCAGAAATCAAATTCTAATATTATGATTTGCTGCTCAAAAAACATTTATTATTATTATTATGTTGAAAACAGCTGAGTAGAATTTTTTCAGGTTTCACTGAGTACAATAGAGACTAGAGTAATGATGCTGAAAATGTTGCTTTGACCACAGGAATAAATTACATTTTAAAATATTTTCAAATAGAAAGCAGTTATTTTAAATAGTAAAAATATTTCACAATATTACTGCTTTTGCTGTATTTTGGATCAAATAAATGCAGGCTTGGTGAGCAGAAGAGAATTATTTAAAAACCTATGGATCCTATGTTAGCAATATGCCCATATAAAAGTAAAATGAACTGGAAAATGTTTTCCGGGGTTGGAGTGAATATTGCTCTTAAACGTTGATTTCTGACACTGGATCAAGTGTCAAGAGATTCCCAGCAAACCCTGGAGTCAAGTGTCACTTTAGTAAAGACTTGTTAACATCAGTTCTAAAGTGCATTTACCCCAGCAGCACTCAACTCGAGTAGAAAAGAAGTGCCCCTGTCAGCTTTGTTTAGAGGTGTGCAGGGGTTGCGCAACCTGCTATTTCCATAAACGTAGACTCGTGAGAGCTCTGTTCAGGGTCAGCGACTGGTTCGTACTTGTTGAGGTTGTATGGCTTGAGTATGAAGTGAGTGCTGAGAGGAAGGTGTTATGTTAGCATGTAGGCGGAGGTAATTAAGAGAAGGAAACATGCATTATTAATGCTAATGAGTTACAATAATAGACTGCGGCGTGATTTGTCGTGCCCACCACCCTGGGTCGTCGGCATGTTAATGTACCCGCTGTTGTTCCCTGGACCTGTCAGAACTCTCACTCATTAAATCGAGAGCTCTCGATCTCAGCTGAGTCGTGATACGCTCGGGACACAAGGCTGTACATGCCATATGAGGAGTAAAGACCAAAACTAGCCGTATTTGCTTTGTCTCTCCTCCAAAGCTGATGATGAGATTAGTTTTACTATAAACAGGGTGACGAAAGCTTTCCGACGGCTCTTGCTGACACAAAAAACAAACTCATTATGTAAATTGCCTCTTTGACCGCAACACGCTTGCTACAGAGTGCCAAATTTCCCACAGTGGGGAATAATATGAAATGAGGCTGCGAATCAAATCTTTATGGGAATGAAGCTGGGACAAAGGCGAACATAGCCCTATATGGATAATGAGACTCTCTATCTCGCCATACTGAGAGGAACAAAACAAACTAGATTGAATATCAGCTGCTGTGCAGTCCAAAGGAGAATTGGCATACAGTATGTGCAGTCTGGAGCTGGGACGAGGCCTGTGTGTTTTTGAACACACTGTACTTGATAGATGGGAACAGAGAAAAGGCTCATCAGGAGCGTTGTGCGCCAGCTCTGCATAGTTTAACAAGTTTCTGAACTTAGTATAAACCCTATATTTCTTCTGCGTTCTTAACGAGTCAGTATGCCAGTGCAATTTATTGTGTGTGCTAAAAGCAATTCAATGCCTTTTATGAACATCTCTCTGTGTTTGTATAATTATGCATAATTTCTTGGTTAAATAATTACCATTAAATTACATTAAATAGATCAGACGTGGCAGTGTTGTAATTTATATTCTCACAATGCTGTTTTTTAACTTTCTCGTTTTCAGCATTGATGATAACATAATAAGAAATGTGTCTTGAGCAGTAAATCAGCATATTAGAATGATTTCTGAAGGATCTTTTGATATTGAAGACTGGAGTAATGGTGGCTCAGTGCCTTTCATGAATATCTCACAGTGTTTGTATTATTATACTTGGTAAAGCAAAGCAAACAACGATGTCTCAGTGTCATGATGGGTCATTCTGGGTTCAGGAGTTAACTGCGCAGACATTCCTCAGGTTTTGTCTTCACACTCCGTCTGTTCCCACCTCACACAAAAGCTCTTAACACAGTCCAGATGCCTTTGGAACAGAGTCAGAGAAGGAAAATTATCCTCTTGGTTTTCAGGAGTAAATATTTTCATCAGTTTGGAAGGTAAATGGAAACAGCCGGAGCTGGCCGAGGAGGAGAGACATTCCCCTGCTGCTTCTCTGACACTTGCTTGGTGAGAGAAGAAGGTAATGTAACATGTCTGCTCCTGCAACGCTCGTGATGGAAGAAAGTGAGTTAACATAATAGACCACCGTGCTCGTGTCTTGGTCTGTATGAGTAACAGCAAACTTTTGGATCATATTCAGAAGATGTAAAGATTTTTTAGTTTTATGTTCTGCCTGAACTCTGTTATTAGACTTTCACTATTGCTCTCTCAAGCAAACTAACTAAAGTTGTGGCGCAACTTAACAACAAGAGCTTGATAGTAGTGATTTAGCTGTTTTTCTTTAGTGTATTTAGCTACTTTTGTTAGTAGCTTGTACTAAATATCTTGTTGCTTGGCAAGCTACATTTTAATCACAAGTTTAAACCAATAGAACATATTATTTTGTTAGCTATGCTAAAAGACTTGTATCCAACTGCTAGTTTAGTCAATGACATACAAGAGAGTAAAGAAAAGGAGAAATCTTTTAACAATTTAGTTTAAACGTGTCAAAGTCCTAATATATGTATGTATGTATGTGTGTGTGTTTCATTCTTTTAATTAACCATTATGTATGCATAATCTTTAACGTCAAATTCATAACTTTAATAAATTTTATTGGAATAATAAGAAACTTTATGGCTGTTACCAATCAAATGAAATCTGTATCAAGAAAATCCATCTTTGCACTGCCTAGGTGGGACAGAAGCCGCATCTGAAGTGGCATTGAGATGTTTAATGCAGCACAGAGGTGGCATAGATGCGTTTACACTGCAATTATAGCTGCATAAACAAGGTTATGAGATTCATGTTTCAAATATAATATTTTGAATATAATACGAAATGATTAAAAAATCAAATATAAATATGAAATACTTTAAATACTTTAAATATGAAATACTTTAAATAGGTAACTAAAATCACCAGTAGGCGATGAGCCAGTAAATCATTCATTTAACTGATAAGTCATTGAATCATTGACCCAACTGATTCATTCAAAAATGCAGATTCATTTATTATGTGCAACATTTCTGCTGTGGCTTAGTTAGAACTATTTTCATTGATGAAACAAATATCAAAAAAACAAACAATTCATACAGGAGACATTTTTATTTGTCCCAAGCCCTCATTAATTTCTGACCTTGCAGGACAGTTTTATCACCCAGATATTTATCATTTCATAGAATTTCTACTTACAAAAAATTATATTTAAAAAAATTTAAAAATGAATTTTAATTACATTCTAAAATGATCATGTAAGAGGTGTTTTCAAGTCATTGAACTGCATTTTTTAATGCTTTTTTTTAATGAATTAAGACCTCTGATAAGTCATTGAATCATTGACCCAACTGATTCATTCAAAAATGCAGATTCATTTATTATGTGCAACATTTCTGCTGTGGCTTAGTTAGAACTATTTTCATTGATGAAACAAATATCAAAAAAACAAACAATTCATACAGGAGACATTTTTATTTGTCCCAAGCCCTCATTAATTTCTGACCTTGCAGGACAGTTTTATCACCCAGATATTTATCATTTCATAGAATTTCTACTTACAAAAAATTATATTTAAAAAAATTTAAAAATGAATTTGAATTACATTCTAAAATGATCATGTAAGAGGTGTTTTCAAGTCATTGAACTGCATTTTTTAATGCTTTTTTTAAATGAATTAAGACCTGGACAATACAATTAACATGTCATTGACCCAGTTACCTCTAAACAAGTTCATGAACTCCAAAGGTTATGCCTGCTCATTATTTTGAAAGGATTTGACTAATGGTATTGCTAAACATAGTCTCTTTGATGTCTGGGTCATGTAGTATCCCAAACTGTAGAGATATTACCTAGACTGGACATATTTGAGCTCGAGCATATCTAACGTTTGAGCATCAGAGTCACTGGTGTCCTCTCCATGACCATCCATGCACAAGAAACCCTTAAAGGTCCCGGAGATGGGTATAGCAAACACTGGATTGATTTCCTCCAGATGTCCTTCTACATCCTGTTCTACCCAAACAAACGCTCAGCACAAAGGCAGAGGGACACAAAGCAGGGATCCTGCATGTGCTCCATTACACTGTGTATCCTCCCTGTTCTCTTGTGTTCTTCAGGTCCGATGCCAAGCACACTCAGTTACTGTCTATCTGTTACGAGATGTCTTCGGTTTGTGGGATGTGTTTTTCCTCAAATATATGGCCAAAAAATTCTTTAGCTGAGCCTAATTCAGTTGGACAATGGTTCACATGTGAGAAATGTTTATTTTTCTTTTTTTGGTCATTCAATTAAGCCGTGAACTCAGATTTGTGTAACTGAATTGAATGACACGCTATAGGTTTAGCATACTAAATGTAACCCAACAAGAAATAAGCAATCATGTGTCTATGATGTTTGCACTTGGAAGACATTTGTTCAGTAATTGCTCCTTGATTAGAGCAACATACAGCATAGTTTTTCATGCACAAAATCCCATCCTGACAGCAGTACAAGCTCCACTCTTCACCACAACATAACAGAAACCTGTCTAAATCCCAGCACAATATAACATTAAACATGAACTAGTCTCAACCTCTTCTTCTTTTTCAAAAACACAAAATAACAATTAATTTCAACATTTACTCCCTTCATGCTTTGCTTTGCATGGAACTGGAAATCCCCTGCCCAGCTACATTAGTGCCAAAGAAAATTATTAATGTAATCCCAACGCAAATGGTTTAGGCAAACTTTTATTTTGCAAATTTAAAGGAATAGTTCATCCAAAAATGAAATGTGAAAATGTACTCACGCTCAAGGCATTCAAGATTTCTTCATCAGGACAGATTTAGAGAAATTTAACCAATGGATCATCTGCAGTGAATGGGTGCCATCAGAATGATAGTCAAAATAGCTGATAAAAACATCACAATAATCCACGTAATCTACTGTAAATGACTCCAGTCCAGCAATTAACGTCTTCTGAAGTAAAAAGCTGTGTTTGTAATAAACAAATCCATCATTAATGTTTTTAAATTCAAACTGTTGCTTCCAGCTAAAATAGTCCTCTATTATGTTGGTGGATTTTGATGTGAGAGGACAACAGAGGATGGACTTTTTCACTGGAGGAAGTGTTATTATAGATTATGGACTGGCATTTTGGCCAGAACGAAAGTTTAAAGTTAAAATGCCTTAATAATGCATTTGTTTCTCATAAATACGCAGCTTTTCACTTTACAAGACATTATGGACTGGAGTCGTGTGGATTACTTGATATTTTATCAGCAGGTTGATAAAATGGGTGTGATGGCACCCATTTACAATTTTCATTTTTGGGTGAAATATTCCTTTTAACAGATCCATGAAATTAAATTACATGGATGATAAAAGTTAATGATAAAAAGTTATGATAAAAGAATTTCGCTACATTTGCTCAGTTGAATTAGCTGAACAAGTGGCATTTTTTTTTAGTGTTTGCATAATTTTGAATCATATCTACTTGCTTAAAGTGATAGTTGACCCAAAAATGAAACTTCTGTGATGTCTCACCCTCATGTCATTCCAAACCTGTAAGACCTTCATTCATCTTCAGAACACATTAAGATTAAGATTTATTTTTGGCATTTTTGCCTTTATTATGATAGGACAGATCAGAACTGACAGGAAGCAAAATGGGAGAGAGATAGGGGGCGTGATTGGGAAAGGTCCTTGAGTCAGGATTCGAATTCAGGATGCCTGTAGCGCAACAGCGCTGTATGTCAAAAATTACAACAAAAATGTGTCGCGGTACTCTCGTGAATGAGGGTGGAGAGTGACCCGGAAGAGAAGAAATCGAGTCATTATTTTTGTTGTCTTTGCACACAAAAAGTTTTCTCATAAACTTAAGGTTGAACCACGGATGTCACATGGACTATTTTAACAATGTCCTTACTTACTTTCTGGGCCTTGTATGTGTCAGTTGCGTGGTTGTCTATGCAGGGTCTAAAAGCTCTTGGATTTCATAAAAAAATATCTTAATTTGTGTTCCGAAGTTGAAAGAAGTTCTTACGGGTTTGGAACAACATGAGGGTGAGTAATTAATGATGGATGAGATAAAGAGGATGCGCCAGCTGTTTTACATGAAGTTACTGTTTTTTCGGTACTGTCTAAATTGACTGACTGAGTTTTAGCCTGCAACACTCTTATACGTATGCTAGCTCCAATAATACCGGAAAGAAAAATAGTTGCTATGCAATGGCTGTGGTAACTTGGGTTATTATCTCATCACGAATGTTTATGATCACGCAACAATTGCTGCATCTCCACAATCAATCAACCACACGGACCCAACGGAATATGGAGAGATAATTATTAATGTTAAGAAGCTCTTTCATTTTAAATCATTAAAGTTAGATCTTTACGGTCTGTTGACAACACCCCTGTTAGCTTTGAAGAAATGCCTCTGATGTGAAATAACATTAGGCTGGTTGCGTAGACAGTTAAACATGAATATGAATGAAACTGCTTGTTATGACCTGAGATGCTCATTAAAAGGAAAAATTCCTTTGCTTTTTCACCCACTGAGTGTGTGGTCTGCTGCATTAATCACAGCGCCGGCTGAAAAGAACATTCTTACATTTCAAATTTGCCGTTTTTCAAAGGCAGCTCTGTTTATGGGAAGTTTTACCAGCTTCTGTCAGTAGTCAGACAAAGGAAGGATGCAGCATGAATCAAAATAACAAATTAATGTGAGGAATTCCACCCTACATGGACTGCTTTGTCTCAATAGGCCATCAAAACATTGTTTCAGAAGATTTTTCAATAGAAGAAATATTTTTTGTCTCAGTACAAAAACCATATTCACATCCATGATGACCCAAGGACCAGTTTTAATTCCGAATCTCAGCTGGATCTTTATGGAAAGCTGCTTAAGTGGCAACAAGAGGAAATTTTGAATTGAAATATTGACCATGCTCTGAATCAGATGATCACTTCTCAATAACACCGCTGGACGGTCAGTAAACACTAAAAAACATTGGCTTTATCATTGGCCAACGAGCAACATCCCTCTGCCTTTGATAACAGAAAGGGACGCTTGTTTATATGAGTGTGTTTGCCCTCAGACATATTGACACAAACGTACCATTTCCTGTCTTTGCTCTGTTGCCCAGTGTTTGTTCTTAATAAAGAAGGGACCCGCTCTATGGAAAGGTCAGGTTTGTTTCTACTTCTTACACCAGCTGTTCCTGTTCTGTCTGTTGGCTGTCATTACATCCTATATCTGTCATTTGTGGAATATACACCACTAGTGAAAAATTGTGTGTAAAACCATTTGAGCATGATTTGAGAATGCTCCAAAAATCAATGGAAGCAAGAATGTATGTGAGTGTCTGTATGAAGGCGTTCACATGATCGATGTCACAAGATTATTTATTTCATTAGTGAACTAAAAATATGGCTGAATCTTAAGTATTTCTGCGTTTTGTAACCTTTTTATTAGGCTACATTTTTTAAAATACTAAAACGTAAGAAATAATAATAAAGAAAAATATATTTTAATTAATTTAGTATACAAATATTTACAAATTATTTTTTACATTTATTAATTATAATTTATACACTCTAGTGTTAGTACGATATTTAATGTTTTGAAAAAAGTAACCAAAGCTGATTTTTTTTGATGAAAAATACAGTGAAGACTGTAATATTTGTAAAATATTGTTACAATTTAAATTAGCTGTTTTCCATTTTACTATATTTTAAAATATAATAATATAATTTTCAGCAGTTATTACTCAAGACTTCAGTGTCTCATGATCCTTCAGAAATCATTCTAATATGCTGGTTTTGGTGCTCAGGAAACTTTTTTTTTTTTTTTTATTAAATTATTATCAATGTTGAAAACATTTGCGCTGCTTAATAGTTTTGTGGAAACCCATATTCTTTGACGAATAGGAAGCTAAAAAGAACAGCATTTATTTGAAAAAGGAATCTTTTGTAACATTACAAAAGTCTTTACTGTCACTTTTGATCAATTTAGTGTATCCTTACTGAATAAAAATATTATTTTATTTTGAAAAATATGTAAAACTAAAAATATTTACTGACTCTAAACCAGGGGTGTCCAAACTCGGTCCTGGAGGGCCGGTGTCCTGCAGAGTTTTGATCCAACCCCAATCAGACACACCTGAACCAACTAATCAAGCTCTTACTAGACATACTAGAAACGTTGTAGCAGGTGTGTTGAGGCAAGTTGGATCTAAACTCTGCAGGACACTGGCCCTCCAGGACTGAGTTTGGGCACCCCTGCTCTAAACCCTATGACCCCACTGTCAGACCAGAATAATATGTTTTAATTAAAACAAAGTATTGAAACAAAATGTATATATATGTATGCATACAGTATATACATCATTGTATTTGAATATTCTGCAGGAATTCCTACAGTGCAATACAATGACCCACAGTGTTTCTTATCTGCAGCTCTTAAAGGTGTTCTACACTCTTAAAAATAAAGGTGCTTCAAAAGGTTCTTCAAGCGATGCCATAGAAGAACCATTTTTGGTTCCACAAAGAACCATTCAGTCAAAGGTTCTTTAAAGAACCATCTCTTTCTTACCTTTTCATAATCTGAAGAACCTTATTTCGCCACAAAGAACCTTTTGTGAAACAGAAAGGTTCTTCAGATGTTAAAGGTTCTTTATGGAACCATTTAGACAAAAAGGTTCTTCTATGGCATCATGAAGCACCTTTATTTTTAAGAGTGTAGAGATTTTGGAATGTGTAAATGAACTCTGCAGGTCTTTACAAGCCAGCATCCAGTTACCCAACATGGCTTGTTGTCCACGTTTATACACATTAATTCAAACAGCCGATTGTTGGTGTTGACCTTTAGAAGTTCTTATGCGATGCCTGAGATTATTCATGAAGAGACATTCCATAAATGGGAACGTGATTGTGCATAATTAGATCATAATGGGCACCGCGTGAGTCATCGGCAAACATCGGCTTCGTCTGTAATGGTTTTGTGTGCTACTTTTCTTTGACTCCTTTATCAACACATTGCACAATAAGAGTTCAAAACTAATTGTGCAGGAGTCAAGGAGATTAAAAGCGATGACACTAGTGGAAAAAAGCAGAGGCTCTGTATGAGGCCTCGCCCCCTTCTCAGAAGGCTGCTATTTGCTCTGGGCAAATGGGCCAGTTGCACAACTGTTCTACCAATGCTGTTCAAACGGCTTCTCACAACAACCTGCTGTAAACAAAAGGCACAAAAGCAAGCAGTGCCGGTTTGCAAAATCCACCCCCCACGCCTTCAAACAGACCCTTTTTGCCCCTTTCTGCCACACTTACACAAGAGCTTTTCAACCCCAGCCACTCTTTGATGCAAATAATAAATTAGAGCTGCAGCCTATGGAAACAGTCTAATTACGAAATAACGAAAGTTCAATGAAACCCATATATTTGAACATACCATTGTCTTGCATAAGAAAAATCTGTAAATTGTATAAGCTTTTATTCTGTGGAATAGACTGGAAATTGATGGGGTAATATACTATGGGTTTACACTGGTTTTAGCTGTAATCCTCTACTACAGTAACTCCTATCCAAAGGCCGGTGCGGTTTATGGGATTTGGGGGATACTGAAACTGCGTCCTTAAAATGTATTCACTAGCTTTTTCTTCCAAAACCATGAGACTGTCTGTCTTGCGTAGAACACAAAATGAGAAATTTAGCAGAATGTGCAAGCTGCTCTTTTTTTAACACATAATGTTTGGGAATAACATGTGTGGAGTAAATGATGAAGAGTTTTTATTTTTGGGTGTACTCTCTCTTTAAGATGGCTTCTAGACATTTCTCAAGGCAAATATACACAAATGCCTGTTTTAAACAGCTCATGATGGCACTGCCGCTCTACAGCAGGGTTGCCAAGTTGGCTACATTTGCAGCGGGTTGATTTCCCCCCCCCCTAGGGTTAATGGTTTGACATATTACGTAAATGATATTTGACAGAAAAACTTGTATTGAAATATTTTACTCCACCTAATTCCAAAGATAAAACTGTGCTAGATAATGAGATGGCGTGAGCTTTTAGGTGGCTGTTTCTGTTACCATGGTAACAGTTTGGCGGGTTTCTCAAGGATTGTTGCAAATAAATAAAAAAGTATGTCATTTTTAAACGCATTTTCCATTAAAAAAAAAAAAAAATTATATATATATATATATATATATATGAAAACAGACTGTGTTTATGATCCCTACAATACAGTGATTTTGGTAACACTTTACAATAAGATACTATTTGTTATTTAACTACATGAACTAACAATGAAAAATACCAAAAGCATTTATTAATCTTAGTTCATTTCAGCATTTACTAATACATTTATTAAAATCAAACTTTTTATCTATTAATATTATTTAATGGCTCAGAGTTAACATTAACTAACAATGAACAGTTATATTTTTATTAACTAACATTAGCAAAAATGAATAAACACTGTAACAAATATATTGCTCATTGTTAGTTAAAATGAGTAACTAATATGACCTTAACGGGTTGATTTCCCCCCCCCCAGGGTTAATGGTTTGACATATTACGTAAATGATATTTGACAGAAAAACTTGTATTGAAATATTTTACTCCACCTAATTCCAAAGATAAAACTGTGCTAGATAATGAGATGGCGTGAGCTTTTAGGTGGCTGTTTCTGTTACCATGGTAACAGTTTGGCGGGTTTCTCAAGGATTGTTGCAAATAAATAAAAAAGTATGTCATTTTTAAACGCATTTTCCATTAATAATAATAATA